>NW_014579826.1:5184-8803 GCF_000485595.1 Priapulus caudatus
CACACACACACACACACACACACACACACACACACACACACACACACACACACACACACACACACACACACACACACGCCTCCTTCATTCCTTCCCCTTCCCCCTCTCCCTAACTCACTCAATGATTGACGCAGTTCAGAAACAACGTTGTACCTTCTCGCTTTCCTCTAGTGGATAGAAGTTATGTATAAACAGCAGACTCGACCACCAGTAGCTCTTGCAGTCGTTGGGTGCAGTGCCCTCTAGCGTGTAAATCGGTGCATTGAGACGACGTGAGATCACAGAGCTGAAGATCAGCATTGAGTAGCCAAATATCGGCACGATCCTGCGACAACAACACCATATATATATATATGATAATATATTATAAAGAGAGAGATATATATAATAGATAGATAGACTACGATAGATAATATTGTGTTGAGTGCTGGGTGGTGGGGTGTGTGTGATATATATATTATACACGCGAAAGAGAGAGAAAGGAGAGAGAAAGAAAAATAGAGAGAAAGAGTAGAGAACGAGGAAAGAGAGAGAGGGGAGCTGAAGAAGGGAGAAGAGAGAGAGAGAGAGAGAGAGAGAGAATAGAAGAGCGAGGAATTAGCCGAGTGAATGAATGATAATAAATATTGCTCGTCGTCCGTGCAGCATAATTGCTCGTACGGCGCTAGCCGGCTCGGACTGCGATGAACCCCGCCAATCGACAGATCCTCGTCATCCACATCATCAGCCTCAGCATCATCATCATCCTCATCATCCTCAGCATCCTCATCATCCTCATCATCAGCCTCAGCATCCTCATCATCCTCGTCATCCTCAGCATCATCAGCATCAGCCTCATCATCCTCATCATCATCATCATCATCATCAGCATCAGCATCATCATCCTCATCATCATCATCATCATCATCAGCCTCATCATCATCATCAGCCTCATCATCATCATCATCAGCCTCAGCATCATCATCATCCTCATCATCCTCATCATCTTCGTCATCATCAACCTCTCAGCTGTTTCATGGGATGCCGTAATTCGACGTGAGCGTGATATCCCGGAGACTCGTTACCGTGATGTGGGTCAAACACCAACCTGGGAAGAGGAGGGGGAGAGGCAGGGGAGAAGCAGGGGGAAAGGAAGAGGAGAGGCAGGGGAGAAGCAGGGGGAAGAGAGGGAAAGGAAGGTGGGGAGACAGTGTGAGAGGCAGGGGAGAGGAGGGAGAAAGGCAGGGGAGGGGCATAGGAAAGGCAGGGGACGGGAGGGAGTAAGGCAGGGGAGGGGCAGAGGAAAGGCAGGGGAGGGGAGGGAGAAAAGCAGGAGAGGGAAGGGAGAAACAAGAGAGGGGAGGGAGAAAGGCAGGGAGAGAGGGAGAGGAGGGGAGGGAGAGAGGCAGGGGAGGGGAGGGAGAGTGGCAGGGAGAGGAGGAAGAGAGGAGGGAGAGAGGCAGGGAGAGGAGGAAGAAAGGCAGGGAGAGGAGGAAGAGAGGAGGAATGGAGAGGAGGAAGAAGCAGGGTTATGCAGTGGAGAGGCAGGAGGAAAGGCAGGGAGAGAAGCAGGGGAGAGGCAAGGGGGAGAGAAGGGAGAGGGAAGAGTAGATTACGTACCTAACCATTCTGTCGAAGTAGTAGTGTATCCAGAAACTGACGGTGCGGCCCTCTCCATTCTCCAGCTTCTTGATCGTCCAGTACATCACCTTAAGATACGCCAGGAGAATGCGAGAGAAACATTAATGAAAGGAAGTGAACAGGGAAGACGAAAATAAAGAAAGAAAAGAAGGAGAAGGAGGAGGAGAAGGAAATGAGGAGGAAGGGAGGAGGAGGAGGAGGAGGAGGAGAGAGGAGAGGAGGAGGAGAGGCCGGTAGGAGGCCAGAGGAAGCGGAGGAGGAAGGAGGAGAGGAAGAGGAGGAGGAGGAGGAGGAAGGAGAGGAGGACGGAAGGAGAAGGAGAGAGGAGGAGGAGGAGAGAGGAGGAAGTGATGATGTGATGGAGGAGGCAGGATGACATTATGAATGAATGAGTGATGACGTAGATGAAGAACCGAGGGTGAGAGGAACGAGGAGAAGAGAAGCAAGCAATATGATAAGAAAAACGAATAAAAATGAGCAAAAGAAAAGAAGACCCGCACAATGAGATGAATGCAGAATGAGAAAAATAAACACGAAAGCACAAACACACGAACACACCAAACACGCACAAACACCAGCCAGACCACAAACCACACAACCCAGCAACAGACACAAACACACAACCACACAACCACACGAGACGAACACACAAACATATCACAAACACCCAAACACACAACCACACAAACACACAAACACAAACACACAACACCACAAACAAGACACCAAACACCATACGAACACAACCCACACAAACACACAACACACATACACACAACTCACCACGAACACACCAAACACACAAAACAACAACACCAACCACACAGAACACAACACACAAACACAACCAAACACAGACACACAAACACACTCAACTGACCAGACAACACACAAAAACAAACACAACCACACAAAACAAACACACAAATCAACCAACACACAACACCACAAACACAACAACCACACAGACACACAAACACACCACACGAACACACTCACACACACCAACACACAAACACACAAACACAACCACACAAACACAAACACACAAACACAACCACACAGACACACAAACACAACCACACGAACAATGTGGATTGCAAACACAAACACACAACCAACCCCGCGACAGCAACCCCGCGAACACAACCCCGCAAAACACAAACACGGAAACACAACCACACAGACACACAAACACAACCACACGAACACACAAACACACAAACACAACCCCGCGAACACAACCCCGCAAAACACAAATACGGAAACAGGTAAAAACGCTTCGATATTCGTCCTTCTTGAGCTATACGTCACTATAGTCACTATACGAGCAGTCACTCACTATGGTCACTATACGAGCAGTCACTCACTATAATCACTAGTCTATACGAGCAGTCACTCACTATGGTTCACGCTGCGTGGTAACTATGTCGCCAGGGGTTGCATAATGCTAATAACTAATGATAATAACGCTCATGTTCGTACGATCGTCCGTGTGGCCGCTGGCTGGGGCGAGAGCAAGCGAATGATTAATTTGTGTTCATCCGTCGCGCGTCCGATGTGCTAATGCAGCTGAATGGCAAATAGGATCTAGTAGAAGAGAGGGAGAAAGAGGGGAAGGGAGAGAGGGAAGGGGGGAGAGGGAGAGAGAGACAGAGAGAGAGAGAGAAGAGAGAGAGACGAGAGAAAGAGAGTGAGAGAGATAGAGAGCCGACGAGAGAGAGAGACAGCGAGAGATGCAGAGAGCGAGAGAAGAAGCAGAGAAGAGAGAAGAGAGAGAGAGAAAGAGAGAGAAACGAATACGATAGACGAATGAGAGAGAAGAGAGAAGAGAGAGAGAGAGAGAAGAGAAGAGAACGAAGCAGAGAGAGAAGAGGAGACGTTTTGCGTCACGCGCGTTTGATGTCAACTTCGCGTGCGTCCTTGCTTCGCATCATTCACGTCGACATTTCTCGTCATCGTTGCCTGTCGTGCGATCGCGCTGCGTCGCGGATCGTCA
>NW_014579826.1:8828-12628 GCF_000485595.1 Priapulus caudatus
ATTACTCAACGAAAATCCGCCGCACACGTGAGTAAAATGACTCATGCGTCATTTTACTTGAGTAAAATAACTCACGTGTGCGCCGGGCTTAAGTAAGTCTACTCTCGCCAAAAATGTGCGAAATAAATTGATCTACTAATAAGTCTTAGACGGTGACGAGAATAACATTGTTGGTCTTATCGTAAATAACTTAAAGATTGACGTACGCGGCAAGGTTTTGCTGTTTTACAAGAAGAAAAAAACGTCTGTCTTTAAACGAATTATCGGCGATGCGTGCACTAAACGAGTAAAAAAAAACTTTATTCTAAAGCAAAAATTAGATTACAAATTAGAAATTAGATTAAACAGATTAAACAGATTACAAATTAGAAAACAAAAATTCTATTACAATATATCTCTGCCGTGTGTGATAGGCTTAAAATAACGGCCACGTGCACGCATGCATGCACACACGCGTGCGCGCACACACACACACATACACACGCATGCGTGCACACACGCGTGCGAGCACACACACACACATACACACGCATGCGTGCACACACGCGCGCGCACGCACGCATGCATGCACACACGCGTGCGCGCACACACACACACATACACACGCACGCACACGCACACGCACGCACACACACACACATACACACGCACGCACACGCACACGCACACGCATGCATGCACACACGCGTGCGAGCACACACACACATACACACGCACGCACACGCACGCGCACACACGCACGCACGCACGCACACACACACACACACACGCACACACACACACGCACGCACGCAGAGCTAGCTTGAAGGAGTGAGCGAGCACACACACACACACACACACACACATACGTACGCAGAGCTAGCTTGTAGGTGTGAGCGAGCACACACACACACACACACACACACACACACACACACACACACACACACACACACACACACACACACACACACACAGGAAGGCAGCGGGAGGGGAGGGAGAAAAGCAGGCGAGTAGGAAAGGAGAAACAAAGAGAGGGGCAGCGGGGCAGAAAGGCAGCGGAGCACGAGGCAGAGCAGGACGGGGAGGCGGGGCGCAGAGAGGGCAGGGGAGGTGAGGCGAAGAGTGGCAGCGGAGAGCGAGGAACGAGAGGAGGTGCAGCAGACGCAGGCTCGAGAGGCGAGGCGCAAGAAAGGCAGCGGTGAGGAGCGAGGGAGAGAGGTCATGTGGAATGCCGGATGAGGATGCCGGAAGATAGTGCTTCAGCCGGCGTTGATTGCAGTTGGAGCAGGCTCCGAGTGAGGCAGAAGGCGCAGGGATGGCATGAAGCAGCTGGGGAGAGGCCAAGGCGCCGGAGCACGAAGGCGAGAGGGAACACGAGTAGGATTAACACGTATCCTAACCATTCTGTTCGAAGAGTAGTCCAGTGTTAATCCAGGCACAAACTTGACGGTGCGGCCCTCTCCATTCGTGCCAGCCTTCGCTGGTTGATCGTTCCAGTACACGTTCACCTTAAGATACGCCAGGGAATGCCGACGAGAAACATTAATGAAAGGAATGCTGAACAGGGCAATGCGGAAATAACAGAAAGAAAAGTAAGCGCAGTGAAAGGAAGGAGGAGGTAGGAGTAAGGTCTAGTTCGAGCGGAGGAGGAGGGAAGCGAGGAGGAGAGCGAGGAGGCAGGCGAGCCGCAAAGGCAGGCCAGTGACGGCAGCAGTGATGGGAGTGAAGGAGGAGCCGCAGTGAGGATGAGAGGGCACGGTTGCAGGAGTGAGGAGGGAGAAGCAGTGGCACGGAGGGCAGTGAGGGTGCAGCGAGGGAGGAGTCGAGGATAGTAGCAGCGGAGGTAGGAGCGAGGTCAGGTGAGGATGGCAGGCCAGCCAGGAGGCAGCCGGCTAGCGATGATGACTTGAGGATGCGAACGATGATCGATTATGCATGAGGGTTGCATGATGACGTAGATGAAGACGACGGCCGTGAGAGCGACGAGGAGAAGAATATGAAGAACACAATAGAATGAAGAAGAAAACGAATCGAGATAAGAAGCAGAAAGTGGAAGAAGCAGAGACCCGCCCAACATGAGTATGATGCAGAATTTGGATGAAATATAGAACTTACGAAACACACAATATCACACGAACACATCAAATCTGACACAAACACAACAGTACACACACACACACCAAACACACAGGACACACACAAACACACAGATCATCACGAACATACCACTGACGGAACTAACACGAAATCACACAACATTCACACTAAAGTCACACTATCTCCACACCAAACAGCGACAAACACATCATAACACAAAAGCTACACAGACACACAAACACTACCTAAACACACCGAACACAAGCCACAACAAACACACAAAGATCTGACACAAACACATCAAGACACTCTTACCGAGTACACACAACACATCAATCAATCACACGAAACACAAGCCACACAGCACGCACAGAACACACAACACCACACCACACAGACACACAGAACCACACGCACACGAAGCACACAAACACACAAACACACACAATCACAACCAGTCACAAACAACAATCTAACACACAAACACAACCACACAGACAACACCAATACATCCACAAACACAAACCACACATGGACAACACAACACAACCACACGAACACACAGACCACAACAAACACCACAAAACACACAACCACAAACCACACAGAACACAAACACCACAAACACAACCACACAGCACACACAAACACAACCACACTGGAACCACACTAAACACGACAAAACAGCTAAAACACAACCCCGCGACGACCACAACCCCCGCGAAACACAACCCGCAAAAACACAAAACACCGGAAACACAACCCACACTTAGACCACACAAAACCACAACCACACGAACAACACAAACACACAAACACAAACCCGCGCGAACACAACCCCTGCCGCAGTAAACACAAATACGGAAAGACACGGTCCTCTAAAAACGCTTCGATTTTAATTCGTGCCTCTCTTTGAGCGACTACGCTCCATGCTTATTACGTCACCCTATCACGAGCATGTGCACTCACTTAATGCGTCACTAATATAGCGAGCGCAAGAGTGATTCAAGCTGGCAGCGTTAGTAAGTCCGACATGAGTCTATGAGCGAGGAGGCACGCTCACGTCACTAGGGTTCGAGCGGCTGGGGGCGGCGTGGGGGCCGTAACTATGGTGCGCCAGGGGGTTGCGCATAATGCTAGATAACTAGTAGTGCATAGATACACGTCTCATGTGTTGGGTACGAATCCTCCGCTGTGGGCGCTGGCTTGGGCGCGAGGAGCAAGTGCGAGATTGTATATAGATTGTGTGGTCTTCATGGCGCGCTCGGCGCCGTGCCGCATGTGCATAAGTTGCAGCTGAATGACCGCAAAAATTAGGATCTGCTAGCTAGAAGAGAGTGCGGAGACAAGAGGGGAAGGGGAGGGAGCAGGCGCAAGGGGGGAGGAGGGGGGAGGGAGAGAGATACACGATGATGGAGGAGACTTTGGTATGAGACAGACGAGAGGGACGAGACGGGTCAGACGGAGCGGCCTGCGCCCTGCACCCGAGTCACGCTGGACTTGACGAGATGCACGCAATGAGCAGCGCGACCTGACGACGGAGAACAAGCTGAGCGGAGCACGCTATGACGAGAGCCGATGGAGAGGCAGAAGAGAGCCCGGACCGCAGAGACCGAGAGAGCATGAAGACGAGAAAGAGTGACCGCAGACGACGCGCAGAGACTGCGAAGACAGAGAGAGGAGAGAATGCAGAGCAACGACGGAGCAGAGGAGGACAGATT
>NW_014579826.1:12653-18311 GCF_000485595.1 Priapulus caudatus
CACACACACGCCACGCACGCAACATTGCCCGAGAGTGAGCAAGATAATGTACTGGTATCACTGAAACAAAGATCGAAAGCTAACCCATTATTATTGTATTTATGCAAGAGTATAGTAGATAAATAGGTAGATGTGTTATTATCACTCCTTGTATTATTTATGAAAATCATTTGATCTAGGTTTACATTTAATATCACATGTTACTCACGCGGCCCACGATGCCGTCATTGTCTGTTACTCGAGGTTGTAGTAATCTTGTTCGTTTTCAATGTTATTGCGATGAAAACAAAAAATCGTGTCTGTTTGCAAACAAATGTCAAAACGGCACTTCTGAAAATACGCGCGCTGCAAGAATAACTTATAATATTAATTATAACTTACATAATATGTTCAGCGTACCGTCGTGATATTCTATTATAGCTAGCTTATTGCTTTATATAAATGTTCATGTCTACTTTAATATTCATATGACATAAATTACACCGCGTCATTTCTAAAGGAATTTTAATTCAATAATGTAAGTTTTTCATTTAAAGTGCAGAAACACGAGTCTTGCAAAGTTACATTTCTTTCATATATATTCTTCGCCATGCTTTCGAATGTCTATAATCTCCATTTTTTGTTTTTGTATGTTTTTTAGTTTGTCTCTTATATTATTACGGCTTTTCAAGATGGCCTTCTTAGACTTGTTTTTTTCAGGCTGTTTTTGGGTTTAACCCTATGGGACGTAAATGATATTTCCAGGTCGTATAAGTTATTTAAAATTAGTTAATTTTGTTTGGCCCAATTGTTTCCTTCCTCGTTGGCTGCCCTGATATAAATCTCTCTTCCATGAACTATGTAGAATCTATATCCAACCCAACTACAAAGGAGTATGAGTTTTGTATTCTATTATAAAATAGAAATATAAATAGGGGCTATTCATCGGCAAGTTTCGGTACTCTGGTTAGATATTAGTGCTTTCCAGACCCAGTGCAGTGGTGTTATTGTTACTATGTTTTTTATTATTTGCGCAAGCCACTCTATTGGAAATCATCCAACCATTTTACTTCCTCCGTGGTTAAGTCTATTCTTGGTAAGGGTCTAACAACGGGTATTAGTCCATGTGTCACTATGATTTAAAAAGGAAGGTAATTAAAGTACGTATCGTGCATTCAACCATGCACTCCAAACGTTTGCCCGGAAAAAAGTGTTAGCTGGGATATAAAACGTATATATCGATACATACAGCATGCGTGCCGTGTGTGTGTGGTTACAATTCTAGCACTAACATAGTATCAAACTCCCAGCATGAAAAGTTTTAGTCCCAAGGTTCAAATAAAGTTTCAATTCCCAATTTCGTCTAAATAGCCATGTTTCGCTGTTTTGGCAAGGCCTGATTTTGGCTAGCTCCACTCCGTCCGGTGTAGTTACCACACCCACCAGGGAAACGCCGTTTGCTTGGCTAAACGAAGTACGGACGGCCATTATAGATATGCGTAGTCAGCGAATACAGCTTAGACTTGGGTACTCGCTCCCCCTCGATTACTCGATGGGAATTACCCATCGAGTAACTAAAAGCCGAGAGTGGGACGGGTAACAGTCTACGAATCAGCTCAGGGTATTCTTTGTTTGAAGTAGTATGTTGCGTTTGGTAATGGAGCCTAAGGAAATGGAGAACGAGCAAATCTAAAAGTTTTGACATGGTTTTCCGTCTTAAAAAAGCAAAAGCGTGTGGTTGTGAAGGCAAACCAGATATCGAAAACTATTCTATTTGTGAGGTTCACAGGATATCAAGGTGACAAAGGATATGTGATATACATAGACTTTTACAGATAATGATATCATGTAAAACTGCCTCTGCAGAGTGCAAACAAGGGGGTATGAGTGACCTCAAAATGATGTTGATCAACGGGTGTTGGTTGTAACAGGTACTAAGAGATGTCCGAGGCTACATATATGTGATATGTATTACATAAAGTGTAGCCAGACTTGTAGTTAGTACTACAAGGAATGTGCACCCATAACCCTAACACTAACCCTAACCTAACCTAACTCTAAGGCCTAACTAATTTCTAACCCGTATTTTTTCGCTGCATAGCGATCGGTACGTAACTGAGGAAAACACTAGCCCTGACCTAATTTCACAAGCCCAGACCAGCCATTGTTATGGGAAAACGTTATTTAGAAATCCATCATATGTAGAGTGTTCGTATCGTAATAGCCCGTCAGCTTTCAAAGCGATCTCGGCTAACAACAATTACGAGAGAAAAATTTTGGAAGATAGCAAGAGATAAATCGCTCCCGTGCGCCCACGGGCACCATATACAGTAAAAACCCCGCGTATAAGAACAGTAGATTTTAAGAACATGTTAGTGCTAAAATTTCCCATTAGCCCCTTTACATAAGAACCTGTTTAGGCTAAGATTTTAAAATAGGTTCTTAATTTTCCATGCAGATGGCAAGACTTAAAAGATAACACAGTAAAATTAAAAGACGAGGCTCAACAATATCCGATGCAATAACAATGCCAATTGCCAATCGCCAATGCAGATGCTCAACGAATAACAATGCCAGCACCCTGGCATTGTTATTGAAGACACAGTACTGCATTATTACATTATACAGTAAAAAGACTCGCATAAAAGAACACTTAAACATAAAACACTTACCTTGTTACTGGTAACACTGCATCACACGTCACTATGCCCGCGGAGCCGCGGGTTTTCAGCTAGTACAGACTTAAAAGTAGAAACAAGTAAGAACTATTTAAGAACCTTTTTGAGCCGAATTTTTCAGTAAGCACCATTTATATAGAACATTGTTGAGGTAACTTGGAAAAGATCTCTATGTGTGAATACGCGGCGTTTTTACTGTATCTAACACGATCCCCCCCGCCCCTATTGCGAGCCACGAAGGTGTCGAGAGAGTAGACACACAATTTCAGGAATGTCCGATATCATATGAAAAGTTTTTGTTCTCAAATAGAAAATATGCACATCCCCGTTATTCCTACTTGTTCGCTACTTAAACCTCCCCTGTATATGTTTGCACCTGTCGGATGATATTTGACAAGCGTTAGGAGAGTTAAAATCCGTCGCCAGTAAAAATTAACAGTTCCCACACGTACAAATGGCGGTCATTGGCGTGCAAGTCATGGAGCAATGCCGGCACCTGATAGCGACAAAATTCTAAACACAAGTCAGCCGCCATTTTTCGAACGGGGGTGGGAACTCGTTAATTTTTACAAATATGGAATATATGCTATATACGCTGCTAAATCATGATTGGACAGTTCAACCACAAAGACGGCGAGACAACAATACAAACTAAGAACGTGTATGCACATGTATTTAATTGAAACATTTCACATTTTTATCTAAAAGGTCCGATTGATAAAAGTCCGGTGAAATTCGTGTGTTACCTTTCGCACACCTTCGCGCGTGCTCGGCATTGGGGATCGATGTTAGATTATAGGTGCCTGTGGATTGCCGCGGCTGGCGTTAGAAATTAGTTCCGACGACCGGGGGGAGGCCCGCGAGCCACAAGTTTTTGCTCGGGCGCCACCATCTCTACCAAAACTCCGGTCCCTGACCGGCACTTTTCCCCTCATATTGACGCTGAAATACTACGGTTAGCCGAACGCAGTTTATAAGATTGGTAAACGGGAGGCACATAATACGACCCGTTCTCAAGTAGAGTCGGTAGAAGGTATGCCAAACATCTAGAGCTGCAATGAACTCCCTAAACGCATGATTCGCCACACGAGCAAAAACTCGCGACAGTCTAAGAAAATCGATTGCACCATGGCCGGCATGTAATGCAGCAGTGTTTTTATGACGCATAACAATAAGTTTTTATATCACAAGGGTTTGGTGGGGAGTTGAGGGCACGGCCAATGCACCTGACACGCACGGTAATCAAAAATTGATTCGTCACTTTCTTAACCTAGAAGTGGATATTTTATTCAGTTAGATATCTAGAAAGCAATGTAAACTGTATATATACTTTTAACAGGACAATGAAGTCAAATTTTATAAATTCTTTAACGTTGTTATACAGATAAATCCATTCAATAACGTAATTACATTGGTCAATCGGCGCCCGCAGTTCAAAATCCGCAGGAAGAAACAATGAATATTAGTCTAGGTCATGTGACGTCACCGGCCCCCTGTTGAAACCGCATTATGTAAACATAGTGCATGTGCGTGTATAAGATGGAGAGCAGAGCGATAATTAATTGATTTTAGTGAATTGGGACTTCAGATGAATGATGATATTTATAGTGATTTAACCAGTGGGATATAGAGAGAGAGAGAGAGAGAGAGAGAGAGAGAGAGAGAGAGAGAGAGAGAGAGTTTGCGTCACGGCGTTTGTGTCAACGCGTGCGTCTTTGCTCGGATCATTCACGTCGACATTTGCGTCACGTCGTTTGCGTCTGCGATCGCCTGCGTCGCGGGATGACGTCACACCTGCATGCCGCCGACGACGAAGAAGGTGTCTACGCCGTAGTTAGCGTGAACGATGACGAGGTACAGCTTGTCAGATAGCGACGCCGTAGCCGCCGCCATGTTGTCCACCATCGCTGAAAACAACAGCAGCAGTACCGGGGTCAGGTCACGCGCAGGTCACGGGGTCACGCGCGGGTCACGAGGTCACGCCATGTCACGTGCGGGTCACGGGGTCACGCGTGGGTCACGAGGTCACGCGTCACACGTCACGCGCTGATATTGTAATGTCATATAGTAGACTAACGTTCGCTGCCGTCTCTATTAAAGAAATACTTTTCTCTAGAATTTGAGAGTATATTATGATAGTAGATTTATAAATAATAGCACATACGTACCTATAAATATCTATAATTACGCATTCATGTGTCATAAAACGACATTGAATTTCAAAATCTTTATTTTTGGGCGCTGACATGACACCCGCGATCATGCTACCACCCTAAAAAAGTTGCGCATTCGCCAAAATATTTTGCACATTACAGACCGAGGGCTAATCACAAAAGTGCAATTATATTTATAATTAAATCGCTTTAGGACAATTTTATCCATATTATAACTGAAACTTTATGTCGTTTATAAGATATTGCAAATCTTCTGCTCTTAAATTAATAAATAAGAAACACTCTCGGTCTGTAGCCTGCAGACGAAACGTTGTTTTGCGCAACTTTTCAGTGGGTGCGCTGCCAGTGGCGTCACCGTCGTTGTAAGCAACGGTATATAGCCGTCAGTTGTAAAACTTAAAAAAAATAATATTTCTAATAAATATTGAACCATAAAACTTTTTATGAAGCGTAATTTTAGCATAAATCAACTGAAAATAACCCTAGAACCTAGAGTCAAGTATTCCTTTAAACACTGCATGTGCAACACGAGCTTTCTCACACGATGAGACGAGCGAGGAAGGATGAGATGGAAATGCGATTAATGTAGAATTCGCGTGATGACTAAGTGGACGTAGTCGGGGGAATCCCTAGCCGCGTAGATCGACACCGGCGCTGCTGGGGCTTCTACTCCCCTCCTCATTACTACGGTCTCAAACGACGAAATAAATTGGCCTACTATACTAAGTCTAAAGCCCGGCGCACACGGGAGTTCTCAAGTAAAATGACGCATGAGTCAAATTACTCAACGAAAATCCGCCGCACACGTGAGTAAAATGACTCATGCG
>NW_014579826.1:19945-20419 GCF_000485595.1 Priapulus caudatus
AGCAAACCACCCAGCCAGCCAACCACCCACCCAGCCAACCACCCACCTAGCCAACCACCCAGCCAGCCAACCACCCACCCAGCCAACCACCCACCTAGCCAACCACCCAGCCTCCCACACAGACAGCACGGTGGCGGACTCACGCATGTACTC
The DNA here is from genome assembly GCF_000485595.1 of Priapulus caudatus. Lineage (NCBI taxonomy): Eukaryota > Metazoa > Priapulida > Priapulimorpha > Priapulimorphida > Priapulidae > Priapulus > Priapulus caudatus. The sequence continues at coordinate 20,099 of NW_014579826.1, forward strand.
CGTTACGGACTCGAACGACTGTAATCTAAACGTTCGCTTGTCCTGCCTTGTGTTGACGTTCCTCCGGTAGAGGCCTCCTCCTCCTCCTCCTCCTGCTTTCTGCTCGGGTTGGATCATCGACAAACGGCGCATGCTCGTCTGCCGCCGCATCTGCAATGAGGAGGTCCGGGTTGAGTGGTTGGTTGATTGGTTGATTGGTTGGCTGGGTGGGTGGTTGGGTGGGTGGTTGGCTGGGTGGGTGGTTGGCTGGGTGGGTGGTTGGCTGGCTGGGTGGTTGGCTGGGTGGGTGGTTGGCTGGGTGGTTGGCTGGGTGGTTGGCTG
>NW_014579826.1:24950-25310 GCF_000485595.1 Priapulus caudatus
AGAGAGAGAGAGAGAGAGAGAGAGAGAGAGAGAGAGAGAGAGAGAGAGAGAGAGAGAGAGAGAGAGAGAAGATCAGCGTTAGTGTGATAGCGTGCACGCAAGCACCGCCTTTCCCCCGTCTCCCCCCTTATCCCTTGTATTTCCCCTTTCCCCCTCATCTTCTCTTCCCAGCCAGCACGGTGGTGGGTGAACACACGCAGGCACTCTGTTACGGTATTGACCAACTTGAGATGCTTGCTTGTCCTCTTCTCTCCTTGTCCTTCCTCCCCGCTTCTCTCATCTATGTACTCACCGCCCTCTTCCGTACCCTCCCCGCCCCTCTCCTCCCCGCACCTCTCCTCCCCGCCCCTCTCCTCCCCA
>NW_014579827.1:0-1326 GCF_000485595.1 Priapulus caudatus
TGTTGTCGTCGTCGGCGAGGTCCGTCGTTGCGTCGTATGCGAGGTTTGTAACTCCGATCTGTGTTTGATAGACGGATCAAGGAGGATCAATGAAATGATGAGAAGAGAGGAGGAAAGGAGGAGAAGAAGAAGAGATGGAGGTGTGGGGGATGTGGGGAGGGGGTGGGAGGTGAAGAGGAGAGTGTCGTATGTGACTGTCGCGCCATCACACGCTATACAACGCGTAACTACGTACAATCAGCATGATGGGTCGCGTGTGTCGTGTGTATGTCTGTGTGTGTCAAGTGTGTCACTCTATCCCGTCACACGTTTCAACATGTCCGCCGCGCTGTCAGCAAACTCCATGTGTCAGGCTCGTGATCGTATATTCTACTACATTCTTCTCCTCCTTTCCTCCTCTCTTCTCATCATTTCATTGATCCTCCTTGATCCGTCTATCAAACACAGATCGGCGTTACGAACCTCGCATACGACGCAACGACGGACCTCGCCGACGACGACAACAGCGCCCCCTACGTCGAACTCGGCGAAGGCGGCCATCACGCGCACCCGGTATTTTCCGCTGACGACCGAGAGATGACGCCACCTCCGCCGGCGCGGCCGCGAGCTATGAGTAAGCGAGAGTTCCTGGACCCGATAACGCGTCTGCAGGAGCGGCAGCGGACGTTTAGCGAGATGACGGCCGACGAGGTGGAGGAGATCACGAAGGAGATCACGATGGTAGAGATGCGCAAACCCGTAGCCGACAAAGGTGACTCTCTCTCTCTCTCTCTCTCTCTCTCTCTCTCTCCCCTCTCTCTCTCTCTCTCTCTCTCTCTCTCTCTCTCTCTCTCTCTCTCTCTCTCTCTCTCTCTCTCCCTCTCGTCTCTCTCTCTCTCTCTCGCTCTCTCTCTCCTCTCTCTCTCCTCTCTCTCTCTCCCTTCTCTCTCTCTCTCTCTCTCTCTCTCTCTCTTCCCGCCTCTCTCTCTCTCTTCTCTCTCTCACTCTCTCTCTCTCTCTCTCTCTCTCTCTCTTCTCTCTGTCTCTCTGTCTCTCTCTTCTCTCTGTGTCTCTCTCTCTCTCTCTCTCTACTCTCTCTGTCTCTCTCTCTCTCTTTCTCTCTCTCTCTCTCTAGTCTTATCTGTCTCTCTCTTTCTCTCTCTCTCTCTCTCTCTCTCGTCTCTCTCTCTCTCTCTCTCTCTCTCTCTCTCCCTCTCTCTCTCTCGCTCTGTCTCTCTCTTTCTCTTCATCTCTCTCTCTCTTTCTCTCTCTCCTCTCTCTCACGCTCTCTGTCTCTCTCTCTCTCTCTCTCTCTCTGTCGTTCTCTCGCTCTCTCTCTCTCTCTCT
>NW_014579827.1:2393-13122 GCF_000485595.1 Priapulus caudatus
CTTGCTTGTGTGCGTGCGTGCTTGCTTGCGCGCGCGCGTGAGTGTGTGTGTGCGTGCGTGCGTGTGTGTGTGTGTGTGTGTGTATACGTGTGTGTGTGTGTGTGTGTGTCTATTTGTATTATATATGACACACATCTATTGTTGTTTTTACACAGCTGCGATAGACAACTATCTGGGTCTGACGAGGAAATTCAAAAGCCTTCCCTTCCAAGCGATCGTCAATGGTAACTTTGCAGTGGACACCTTCTTCACCATCTGGTGAGTCAAAACGTTTCTGCAGTTATGCAGCAAGCTACTGAGGGATTCCTGTAAACTACTAATATCGCTTCTAGACTCCTGTAGTGATTATATGAGTATATATATATATATATATATATATATANTCGTCTCGTCTCTTCTTCGTTCGTTCGTCGTCGTCGTCTCTCTCTCTCTCTCTCTCTCTCTCTCTCTCTCTCTCTCTCTCTCTCTCTCTCTCTCTCTCTCTCTCTGACGCCCATTTTTCTCTCTCTCTCTCGCAGACAGCGGGGCGGTGAACAGCTTCCTTCAGGCCTTCTCCCTCGTCACGAACATGAAGTACGTGTTCCGCTGCAAGCACCGCGATGACGGCTTCCCGGCGATGAACGGTCTCCGCGTACTCAACCTGCTCTGGCTCGTCTGCATGCACACCAACTTCTACTGCATAGGTGAGAAGGTAGTCGCAGGGGTAGAGAGGCGTGTGGGGGGGGAGAAGGGGTGTATGTGTGTGTGTGTGTGCGTGCGTGCGTGCTTGCTTGTGTGCGTGCGTGCTTGCTTGTGTGCGTGCGTGCTTGCTTGTGTGCGTGCGTGCGTGCGCGCGCGCGCGTGAGTGTGTGTGTGTGTGTGTGCATGCGTGCGTGCTTGCTTGTGTGCGTGCGTGCGTGTGTGTGTGCGTGCTTGCTTGTGTGCGTGCGTGCTTGCTTGCGCGCGCGCGTGAGTGTGTGTGTGTGCGTGTGTGTGTGTGGGGCGTGCCGTCGCGTGCATGCGTGCGTGCTTGCTTGCGCGCAGCCCCGCGTGAGTGTGTGTCGTGGTGCGGCTTGCTTGTGTGCGCTGCGGTGCTTGCTTGCGCGCGCGCCGTGAGTGTGTGTGTGCGTGCGTGTGGTGTGTGTGGTCGTGTGCTGTATACGTCGTGCTGTGGGCGGTCCGTCGATGTCTATTTGTCATTTATATGCACACATCTATTTTGTTTTTACCAGCAGCTTGCGATAGACAACTAGCTGGGTCTGACCGAGGAAATTCAAAAGTCCTTCCCTTCAAGCGATTCTTGTCAATGGTAACATTGCAGTGGAACCTTCTTCAGCCATTCTGCGTGAGTCAAATTACGTTTCTGCAGTTATGCAGCAAGCTACTGAGGGATTCCTGGTAAGACTACTAATATCGCTTCTAGACTCCTGTAGTGAGTTATTATGAGTATATATATATATTTATATATAATATATATCATATGATATATAGAGAGAGAAGAGAGAGAGAGAGGAGGAGAGAGCGTGTGACGTAGCTAATTACGTGTGATGACGTCGTGTGTTGCAGCGGCTTTCTCGTCTGCTATTGGACGGTAAAGAAGTTGAACGAGAGAGGCGACTGGGGCGACAGACGATTCTGGATTCTAAACTTCTACGTGCACAGATTGTGGAGGTAAACACCTACCCCAACCCCTCCCCCACCCCAACTTTTCCCCACCCCCCGTGCGGCGCCAGTGTGGCCGTCCTCCTGCTCTTCCCCCCCCCAAGCTACTGTCTCTCTTCCTGTCTCTGTTCTTTCTCGCACAAACGCATAGAGGGGGGGGCTTCTTTCGGTTTCGATATCACCGATAATAAAAAATCCGATTCCGGGAAAAGAAATACGTTTTAGAAAAACACGGTTTCAAAGTGGAGGTGTAGTGCGTGCGCGTGCGTGTGAGCGTGTGCGTGTGAGCGTGTGTGTGTGTGAGCGTACGCGTGTGTGCGTGAGAGCGTGTGCGTGAGCGTGCGCGTGTGTGTGCGTGAGCGTGCGCGCGCGCGCGCGTGAGTGTGTGTGTGTGTGTGTGTGCGTGCGCGTGTGTGCGTGTGCGTGCGTCCGCGCTCTCATCGTAACTCCGTCATTCGCTTGCAGGGTGCTGCCCTTGTATAGCTGGAACATTCTTATGTTCACTGCTTATGTTATTCAACATGCTTAACATGCTTATGTTATTCAACATGCTTAACATGCTTNGCTTAATCACGTCGTAACGCGAGCAGCAGTCGTCATTGTGCTAGATACCGCTCGCTATCCAGGATCCTCCAGGCGGCAGGAGGGAGGTTGGGCGGTAGGAGGTTGGGTTGAGCGGGCGGGAGCGGGGTCATTATTTCTCGTGGTTTTCACTCAAGCGCGTGAGTGTGTGTGTGTGTGTGTGTGTGTGTGTGTGTGTGTGTCTATTCTCGTGTGTTTAACTCCAGCGCGTGAGTGTTGTGTGTGTGCGATGTAGATCCATGTGTGCTGCATGTGTGTGATGTGTGTCGGAGCAGAATGGCGATGTGTCTTGGATGACGTGGTGTGTCACTCACGGCTGTTGTTGTTGTCCATGTTAGCGTTACGTGGCTTGGTCAGATGGACGTCAGGTTGTCACTCTCACGCGTTGTGTTTTCTGTTTAGCTGTATACAGTGATCTTGGAAATGAACGTGGTTGATCACTCACGGCGTAGTGGTTTCTGTGTTACGTCACAGTGTCTTGGAGCGAGACGTGAATGTGTGTCACTCCAGCGGCGTGTTTTTACCTGTGTTAGGTATACAGATGTCTTGGCATGGACGTGAGTTTGTCATCAGCCGTGTGTTTCTCGTGTTTACGTATACAGTGTCTTGGATGGACTGTTGTTGTCACCAGCGTGTTCTCTGTGTTACGGTTACAGTTCTTGGATGGACGTGGTTGTCACTCACGCAAGTCGTGTTTCTTGATTAGTTACAGTTGTCTTGCATGGACGTAGGTTTCACTCACGCGATACCCCTGCTGTTATTCTGTGCTTACATACCAAGTTAGTGTTTGGATGACGTACCGGTTATCACTCCGCGTTGTTCTTCTGTGTTAGTATACAGTGTTCTTGGATGGACGTGAAGTTGTCACTCCACTCGTGTTGCTTTCTGTGATTACGTATACCAGAAGCTAGATCTCCCATATGTCTTGGATGATCGTCGGTTGTCACTCACGCGCGTTGTTTGCTGTTGTTACGCTATCAGATTGTGTTAGGATGCGAATCGTGCGTGCGTCTATCACCGCGTCGTTTTCTGCTCTTACGTACAGTGTCTTGAGTATGGACGGTTGTACTCACGCGTGTGTTTCTTATTTACACTATATCGAGAGCTCTGTGTGTATGGACGTGACGGTTGTCACTACAGCGGTTTGTGTTTCTGGTGTTACGTAGCTACTCGTGTCATTTTGGCAACTATGGAACAGTCGTCTGTCACTCACGCGCCGGTGTTCTCCTGTGTTAGCTATAACAGTGTCTTGGATGAGAAGCGTGGTTGGTTCACTCCGCGTGGGTTTCTGTGTTACGATATACAGAATGTCTTGATCATGACGTGAACGTTGTCATCCGGCAGTGCGTGTTTCCTGTGTTCGCCTATACCAGTGGTCTTGGCAAGGACCGTAGTGTTGTCACTCACGCGCTGTGTTTCTGTGTTACGTATTACGTGTCTTGGGATGGAAAGAATGGTTGGCACTCACTCGCTGTGTTGTCTGTGGTACGTAGTACAGTGTCTTAGGTGGACTGTGGTTGTCACTCGAGACTCGCTCGTGTTTGCTGTGTATAGTATACAGTGTCTTGGATGGACGTGGTGAGTCACTTCACGCGTGATGTTTCTCGTGTTACGTTACAGTGTCTTGGATGGACGTGCGGTTGTCATCACTGCGCGTTTTCTGGTGTTAGTTTCCAGTGTCTTGGAATGAGATCGTTGAGTCTGGTTCTACTCACGCGTCGTGTTTTCTGTTTTACGCTATCAGTGTTTGGAAATGAGAGCGTGACGTTGTCAACTCACGTCTGTGTGTTTCTGTGTTTACGTAATTACAGTGTCCGTTGGATGGACCGTGAGTTAGTCACTCACGCGCCTTGTGTTTTTGTGTTACGTATACAGTTCGCTTGGAACATGGACGTGTCTGTACACTCACGCAGTGTTTTCTCGTGTTACGTGATTAAGTGTTTTGGATTGGATCGTGGTTCGTCACTCCAACGCGCTGCTGTTTTCTGTGCAGTTTTACGGATACCCAGCATGTCTTGGGATGGACGGTGGTGTTGTTCTCGAACGCGTGCTGTATGTCTGTGTCTACGTATACAGTGTCTTGGCAATGGAACGTACGCGTTGTCACCTCACCCGCGGTGTTCTCTGTTGTTACGCTATCAACCAGCTCCTGCTCTCTGGAATGAGACGTGTTATGTCCGTAACTCACGCGGCAACTTGCGCCATGTTTCTGTCTGTTACGGTATTACGAGGCTGTCTTGGGATGGACACGTGGTTGTCACTCACGCGTCGCCTTGTTTCATTGTGTTCTCATGTTAGTTTAATTTTTTTTTTTCACCCAAAGTGGTTCCCATTGCCATGAGACGATGAGCTTGCTCACCTCACGGCGACCCCGCAAAAAAACGTGTTTCTGTGTTACGTATACAGTGTCTTGGATGGACGTGGTTGTCACTCACGCGTGTGTTTCTGTGTTACGTATACAGTGTCTTTCGGACATGGAGTGCGTTGTCATCACGCTGTTGCGTAGTTTCTGTGCTAGCGGGTAAGTAGCAGGTGTCTTAGGTGATATGGCAGTTGGGGTGTGCTCACTCACTGCGGCAGTGTTTCTGTGTTACGTATCAGGTGTCTTGGCGAATGGACGTGTCGTCCTGTTCACTCTACGCGTGGTGTTTCCTGATGATTATCGATATTAACAGTGATCATTTTGGGCCATGGACCACGTAAGGTTGTCACTCACGCGTGTGTTTCTGTGTTACGTTACAGTGTCTTGGATGGACGTGGGTTGTCACTCACGCGTGTGTTTCTGTGTTACGTAATATACAGGGTGTCTTGGGATGGCACTTGGTTGTCACTCACGCGGTGTTATGTTTCATGCTCGTTCACGTATACAGGCGTCTTGAGCATATGGACGTGGTTGTCGCTCACAGCCGACGATGTTTCTGGTGACTTACGGTTATACAGTGTCTTGGATGGACGTGGTTGTCACTCACGCGTGTGTTTCTGTGTTACGTATACAGTGTCTTGGATGGACGTGGTTGTCACTCACGCGTGTGTTTCTGTGTTACGTACCAATGGTGTTGTTTCCGATGGGTGGCACATAGCGTTGTCACTCAACGCGTGAACCACAGACAACATCAAAGCCATCCAAAACGACAACAGCCAGACAAATGTTTCTGTAGTTACGTAAACAGCCATCGCGGCCATATGGACGTGCGTTGTTCCACTCACCGCGTGACGCCGAAACCACTGTTTCTGCTGTTACGTATACAGTGCTCTTGGACCAGCATGACGTGGTTGTCACTCACGCGTGTGTTTCTGTGTTATGTATACAGTGTCTTGGATGGACGTGGTTCATCGCATGCATGATGCAGTTCTACTTCGTCAGCCCAGTCTTCATACTCATGCTGAGAAAGTAAGTGTGCGCGCGTGCGTGCGTGCGTGCGTACGTGCATGCGTGCGTACGTGCATGCGTGCGTACGTGCATGCGTGCGTACGTGCATGCGTGCGTACGTGCATGCGTGCGTACGTGCGTGCATGCGTGGGTGCGTGGGCGCGTGCGTGCGTGTGTGCGTGCTTACGTGCATGCGTACGTGCATGCGTGGGTGCGTGGGCGCGTGCGTGCGTGCGTGCGTGCGTGCGTGCGTACGTGCATGCGTGTCTGCGTGGCAGAGCGTGCGTGCGTGCGCGTGCGTGGTGCGTGCGTGCAGTGGCGTGCGTGCGTGCGTACGTGCATGCGTGGTGCGTGGCGCGTGAGTGCCGTGCGTGCGTGCGTACGTGCATGCGTGTGTGCGTGGGCGCGTGCGTGCGTGCCTGTGTACGTGCGTGCTGCGTGCGTGGGTGCGTACGTGCGTGCGTGCTGCGTGCGTGGCGTGCGTACCGTCATGCGTACGTGCATGCGTGAGTGCGTGCGTGCGTGCGTGCCTGCGCTGCGTGCTTGCGTGCGTGCGTGCGTGCGTACGTGCATCGTGGGTGCGGTGGCGGTAAGTGCGTGCGTACGTACGTGCCGTGCGGGCGTGCCGTGCGTGGGTGCGTGGGCGCGTAAGTGCGTGCGTATGTGATAACGTGCCTGCGTATGCGCGTGCGTACGTGCGTGCGTGCGTGCGTGCGTGCTTGCGTGCGTGCGTGCGTGCGTACGTGCATGCGTGGCGCGTGGGCGCGTAAGTGGGCGTGCGTACGTGGCGTGGGTGCGGGGCGTGGGTGCGTACGTGCGTACGTGCGTGGGTCGCGGGCGTGGTGCGTACGTGCGTGCGTGCGTGGGTGCGGGGCGTGCGTACGTGCGTGCGTGCGTGGGTGCGGGGCGTGGGTGCTAACAAACAAATCTAATCTGGCACACTCGCGACCCAAAAACCTTTACAGTAAACATAACTTGAACGTAATATAACGAGCCAGCCCTCTAACTAATACAACAATGAAAGATCCATATAAATGCAGAAAAAGACTAAATAATACAAATAATACGATAATACGAAAAAAACGCCGAAAACGGACAAAAGCCACGCAAGATACGTCACGTGACGCTCCTTGTTTTAAAAAAAATATAATTCTTTTCGAACAGGAACTGGAAAATTGGCGTTGCCTTCGTCGTGGCTTGTATAGCGGCCTCTATGGTAACAACGGGCGTTTTAACGGTGAACTATGGACTGCCAAGCACGTACCTGGGACCGTAAGTATAGATACTGCGCTCGTGCAGCATGCACTGCAATTATATTTGTAGATTAATGTTGACAAATGACACGGGAAAGACAAATGACAAAAAAGAGCGTAGGTAGAGATGGCGCTTGTGTTGCATGCACTGCAATTACATTTGTAGATTAATGTTGACAATATGACAGGGAAAGACAAATGACAAAAAGAGCGTAGGTAGAGATGGCGCTTGTGTTGCATGCACTGCAATTACATTTGTAGATTAATGTTGACAAATGACACGGGAAAGACAAATGACAAAAAAGAGCGTAGGTAGAGATGGCGCTGTGTTGCATGCACTGCCAATTACATTTGTAGATTAATGTTGACAAATGACACGGAAAGACAAAATGACAAAAAGAGCGTAGGTAGAGATGGCGCTTGTGTTGCATGCACTGCAGTTGACAGTCGCCTGGAGATTATTGTTGATAGAGGACACGGGCGAAAGAAAAATGAAAGCGGAACAAAGAGAAAGAGAGCAAGAGAGAGTGAGAGAGAGAGAGTGAGGGAGAAAGAGTGAGTGAGAGAGAGAGAGAGAGAGAGAGAGAGAGAGAGAGAGAGAGAAGAGAGAGAGAGAGTGAGTGAAGTGGAGAAAGAGAGTGAAAGAGAGAGAGAGTGGAGAGAAGAGAGAAAGAGCGAGAGAGAGAGAGAGAGAGAAAGAGCGAGAGAGAGAGAGAGAGAGAGAGTGTGTGAGAGTGAGGGAGAGAGCGGGGGGGGGCAGAGAGAACGTGTGTGTGTGTGTGTGCGCGCGCGCGCGTGTATGTGTGCGTGTATGTCTCCAACCCTCTCCATCTCTCGCCTTCCGTCCATCTAACCTCGATCTTCGGCATTTGATGACGTCATTCTTCTACGTGCGCATGCGCAGAGCGAGCGTCAACACGACGGACACAGGTATCGATCACATCTATACGAAGCCGTACACTCGCATATCTCCCTTCCTCGTCGGAGTTCTGCTCGGCTACTACTTCGCCGTCACGAAAAACCGACGAGTCAAGATTAACCCGGTCAGTGTGTGTAGGTTAGGGGGTGGGGTGGTGATAGGGTTAGTGTTGGGGTTAGGGTTTGGGTTGCGATTTAGGTTGAGGTTAGGGTTAGGGTTAGGGTTTCCAACATAGATTCTCTCTTGTTGCAATACAACCGAAAACAAATTTTTTTTTAACAAAAAACAAAATATTTAAAACTAAAAAACAAAAATAAAAGACAAATACAAAAAACCGCGCCTCTTGTTAAATACAAAAAACTGCCACCAATCGCGCCTCTTGTTAATCTAATGACGTCACGTGCGTCTTTCTGCAGTTCGTCGTCGTCGTCTCCTGGCTGCTGTCTATCACCGTCGCCCTGCTCGTCGTCTTCGGTCTCATCGACCACTACAGCAACATCCTCGACCCGAACTACAAGAGTGTGCTCAGCAAAGCCATCTATAATAGCTGTGCTAGGTTCGCATGGAGTCTGACCATCGCCTGGACTATCTTCGCCTGCGCGACGGGCAACGGAGGTGAGAGAGAGAGTGAGAGAGAGGGGGAGAAGGGAGAGGGGGAGGGGGAGAGAGGGGGAGAGTGGGAGAGGCGGGGGGGGGAGAAGGAGCGTAGGTTCGCATGGAGGCTTCTGATACTATAGATAGAAGATAGATAAATAGATTAGATAGGAGGATAGGTAGATAGGTTAGGTAGATAGATAGGATAGATAGATAGATAGCGTAGATAGGATTGAGCGATAGATTAGATAATAGATAGATAGATAGATAGATAGGATAAGATTAGGATAGATAGACGGATAGATAGATAGATAGATAATAAGATAGATAGATAGATAAATAGATAGATAACGATAGATCGATAGATATGATAGATATTTTTTTTTTTTTTTTCTGATAGATAGATAGAATAGATAGAATAGCATAGAATAGTAAATAGATGATAGATAGATAATCGATTAGATAGATAGATAGCAATAGATAGGAATAGATAGATAGATAGATAGATAGATAGATAGAAGATAGATAGATAGATAGATATATAGTATATAAATATTATAGATAGAATAGATAGAATAGATAGATAGATAGATAGATGATTAGATAGATAGAGATAAGTGATAGATAGATAGATAGATAGATTAGATAGTATAGATAGACTAGCATAGATAGATTAGATATTATAGATAGATAGATAGATAGATAGATAGATAGAATAGATAGAATAGATAGATAGTACAGATAGATAGTAGATAGATTTAGATAGTAGCTAGATAGATAGATAGATGAGATAGATAGATAGATTAGATTAGATAAGATAGATAGTAGATAGATAGATAGATTAGATAGATAGATAGATAGATAGATAGATAGATAGATGATGATAGATTAGAATAGATTAGATAGATAGAGTAGATAGATAGATAGATAGATAGATAAGATAGATAGATAGATAGATAGATAGATAGATAGATAGATAGGCTAGATAGATAGATAGATAGATAGATATCATAGAATAGATAGATAGATAGATAGATAGATAGATAGATATGATAGAATAGCATAGATAGATAGATAGATTGATAGATAGCATAGATAATGAGATAGATAGATAGATAGATAGATTAGATAGATGATAGATAAGATAGGATAGCATAGATTAGATAGATTTAGATAGGATAGATAGATGTAGATATGATAGTAGATAGATAGATAGATAGCATAGATGTAGAGAGATAGATAGATAGATAGATAGATAGATAGATAGATAGGATAGATAGATAGATAGATAGATAGATGATAGATAGATAGATAGATAGATAGATAGATAGATAGCATAGATAGATTAGATAGATAGATAAAATAGATAGGATAGATAGTAGATAGGATAGATTAGAGTAGAATAGATAGATAGATAGATAGATAGATAAGATTAGATAGATAGATAGATAGAGGTTAGATAGACTAGATAGATAGATAGATATGATAGATAGGATAGATAGATAGATAAATAGATAGATAGCTCGTATAAGAAGTATCGCTACATTCACATTGATCGTAATTTCGCACCGCACAAGTTACACTGCGCCTGTTGCGACACCTTTGAGCGTTTAATGCACCTCCGCCACCACGACCTCCCCCCCCCCCGATTCGCCCTCCGCCCCCGCGGCCGTGCGTGTCGCCATAATCACCCTCGCTGGCTCTGTTAATCGCTGCTCTTTTGTTTTCGGCTGTCAATTCGGATTTGAGAGTTCCCTCAACTTACCGCCACGTCTCTGCTTTTATCGCGCGAGATTTTCCCTATCTTTTGTGTGTATCGCGATATTAAACTAGCACGGCTTACGCAGAGTTTAATATCAAGCAAGGTTTCCGCAAGCTGAAAGCGTGAGATCATGCGTGTGTTGCTGTGTGGTGCTGTGTGTGTGTGTGTGCTGTGTGTGTGGTGTATGTGTGTCGTGTATGTGTGTGTGTGGCCGCATGTGTGTTGTGTGCTGTGTGTTGTGTGTGTGTTGTGTGTGTGTGCGTGTGTGTGTGTGTATTGCGTTTGTGTGTGTGTGCGCGTGTGCGTTGTGCGTGTGCGTGTGGTGCTGGTGTGTGTGTGTGTGGTGTGGGCCTGTTGTCGTGCTGTTGTGTTGTGGTGTGTGTGCGTGTGTTGTGTGCGTGTGCGTGTGCGTGTGTGTGTGTGTGTGTGTGTGTCTGGTGTGCCACGCGCGCAGTTCGAAACTCGTGCGTGTGTCGCTGCTTGAGATCTTTCGATGTGTGAATCCGCGCTCGTACCGAAAGCGGTTTTGGGTAGGGGTAGGAACGGGTCGGGTGTTGCGGTGCTCGATTTGTGATTCTTCCGTGTGGTCTGCGTCAGTTGTCGTGTTG
>NW_014579827.1:13204-19031 GCF_000485595.1 Priapulus caudatus
TTTTTTTATTTTTTTTTTATTTTTTTATTTATATTCTCAGTACTGTGTTAGCGGACATCTCCATAGAGCGGACACCTTCATAGAACGGACACGTGAGAGGCATTTATACAGTAAACAGTAAAACCACCTCTATGTGAAACACAGATGATGACAGTTTGGGGGATTCCCCTTCAGTGACTTTACATACACTATTAACTGTAGGTATATGAGTGTGTGTGTGTGTGTGTGTGTGTGTGTGTGTGTGTGTGTGTGTGTGTGTGTGTGTATGCGTGCGTGCGTGCATGTGTGTGCGTGCGCCTGTATGCGCATGTTTTTCGTGCGCACATGTCCGTGTAATCCGGCTTATGCTATTATCGCTCACTCACACACTATTGCATTTATCAGAGTTTTCTCCATGAAAAAGACTGTCTTCAGTACATGTATTTGAATTACATGCAATAAAGATTTAATAATAAAAATGAATTTAGGCGCAATTAAGGTTCGTTTCCTATAGTCCTATTAATTAATGCTAATTGCAATGTGATCCTCCTCAGCGACATGCATACATACGCTTAAGAGCGTACATAATAAGACATAGGATAAATATAACCGACCCTATTGTTAGCAGCAGCGATGTCGACCCTCGCATAATTCTCGATATGCATAAACACACGACTATATACACGTAGACCCCTATACGTATTTGCGAGATCTGACCTCACCGCGGTGTGTGCATCCCTGCGGTACACGTGTGCTCAATTAATTCCCGACAAAACAGTCGGTAGTTCGCTATATTGCTGCCATTAGATTAGTTTTCGTTATTCCATGCTGGACCTTATGTTCTTTTTTCTCTTCGGTCCAGCTCATGTTCACTGTTTTAAATGTACCGATGAAAATAAAGATTATATCTACTACTACTGGTACTCTTGTTGATTGCAAAGGTGGAACTTTTTCTACTGCAATCCGCAGTATTGATCTGGCCATCTGATTAAGTTTGTCTCTCTCTGTCTTCGATATATAGTCTCCTGGACTTTCAAGACTAATCTTTATCATCGCTAAACATTATAATGATTATTCATCATAAAGTTTATGAGGTTGTGATTAATAAATTTTACTAGCTGAAAACCCGTCCTCTGGCCGGGTATCCCTTGCACCAAACACGTGATACTGTCCCCATTGCAATCTACACATTATTCTGAGCTCAACCATATATACCGCATGCACTTCATTCCCATGACCGTGTTATTCGTGATGCTGCTAACAACATTAAATGCTTTATAGAGAATTAATATATATATTATGAGGGGTTAGGAGGTTAATTTTGTTGTTCGTCCTGTCCGCCTTAGGCGCTTCGATCGCACGCTGCGCGATGGCGCTGCGGTCGATTCACCCTGGTAACACCGTAAATATGACGGAGGAAACTCCAACCTATTCTTCCGTCACCGACAACGCGCTGACCGAGTTTGAAACATATGAAGATTTTCTGGATTCTCAAATAACACCAACAGATCTTTACTATTTAGAGGTATTTACGCCAGTTACAGCAGTATGATGTATCTGTTTCACGCAGTATTTGAACGCCACTGGCACTGGTGTTTGTTTACCTGCTGAGGCTGTGACTGTGTTGTCATATCAATCACATAGGCAGTTTAATAATAATATAATATTAATATTATAATAATACTTGGTATGTTTCACTTTCAGTAATAAACTGGCATATAAACACAATTTATATCTACAACCAAAGCATGTGTTTGTGTACTCCTTACCGCGTAATAATGATAATCCCACGCAAATGCTGTTCAAATGTAGGCCTAATTATAGCTGTCGTTTTTGTGAGTTGATGCACAGACACTGACTGAGACAGTGACGCACGAAGGGTCGTTGTCGTATAAGTTAACGGTGTATAATATGTACCCGAGGTAACTATTTGATATGGCCAGGGTGGTTCAAGGATAGAGAACATGGGTCCCAATAAAACTAATGTCATTTACATCAATATAAATATAATATTATATCAATATAATATTAATAGGTTAGGGTTATGGTTAGGGTTAGCCACAAGTTCCCATCTCGCTTAACACTACGTGGCGTCCGTCGTTAGTAACAGTCGGAGAGCCTGGTCGGTTTAGGTTAGGGTTAGGGTTAGGCACATTGGTTTTATTGGGACCCATGTTCTCTATCCTTGGGCCGTTAGGGAGTAGGCGTAGTGACATACTCGCCGACACCTCGGGTACTACATATACGACAATGACTTATATACAACATATACTTCAGCGACAGTGGCGTGAGGTGCTTGCGATGAAATTTAATTGTGTGTTGAACATTTGAATGACATTTGCGTAGAATTATCAGGCGATAGGATTAGGAAGTATACAAACACAAAATTTGGTAGTAAATGCAGTTTGTGTTTATTGATAATTTTATTAATGAAACGGCCTAAGTGCATGTGATGATGTGCACAAAGCCGGCAGCAATTACTTGATTTTAGTTTTACTAATACTAGGCATAAGAAAATGCTAATTCGCCAGTAATTCATTCGTTTTGCAAATCTAAAGTAGCCTAATGGAGTTCTCTAGCATGGGCTTTGCTCAAATGAGTCTGTCTATTTTTAAATCGTGTAACGTTAAGATAGAATTAGAAAGGAAAACGCACAGAATGTTAAAGTTAAAATATTGAAAATTAAACCTCTGTTTGTGCATGATTGCAGACGTCAGAAACGTTCGTGAGTTTGATAAAGCTTCACGACTGTAATTGAAAGGAATGCTTATTACGCTGAGCACTAGTAAAAGATACGACAAAGACATTGTCAGACACATGTCGTGGCTGCGAGGCTCAATTAAGGATATATATATATACTCATAAAATACAGGCGCGTCTTTGCTGTAATCTACGCGAGCAAGAGCAAGGCGCGTGACAACCAGCCAGCGGCAGCGCGAAGGGAAGGGGGATTTGTCGAATGGATGAATATATCTATATGTCTGCATATGTGTGTTCGTGTGTGTGTGTGTATACATACATGTCTGTTTGTATGTGCAAGACTGTGAGTGTGTCTGTTGTGTGTTTATGCGTATTAGCCAGCGAGCCGTGCAGCAGTGATTTGCACGGTCCGTTTTGAAACTGCACGGCCAAAAAAATGGAAAAAGTGAAACTTGAAGAATGGGCGTTTGCGTGGGTTTTATCATATCTTGGTTGTATATACCGCGCAGGCTATCACCACTGTATGCACCACCCCCCTTACGCGCCCCCAGCGACATTCAGACGTGCGCAGCCAGTGGGAGCTGGAAGAGGGGGCGGGGGCGAATTCATATACATCACCAGATGGCCGCGAGAGGGCAGTAGGGACCAGTCAACAACATCAATGGCGTACCATTTCTTATTTCATTTATGACTTTCCAAAAAATCAACGAATATCAACGGATTTTTAGTTAATTTACTGCGGAGAGCAAGTAGTATGAGTCCGTAAATGCCGCACGCAAATACGCAGATAGATTTGTGCGCCGTAGCACAGGAAGATCACGGGGAAATTCTCGCGTGTAGCAATGGTGAGAAACAGTCGGGTAGTGTCGCTTAAACACAGTTTTTTTGACACTTCCTGTGAACTGACATAATGTTTCTCGGTCGAAATGAACAAACAACACGTTCAACAACACCCCTGTCGATTTTAAAGGGGCTACCCCCACATTGACGAAAATGACATAGGTCTCAATCTGGACATCATCTCTATCCTTGAACCGCTGCGAGCACACCAACGATAAATAGGACCATTCTAATTGCTGTCACACAGCTGCTGAGTGATATTGGATGAGAAATATATGACCGAATATTCAGCTCAAATCAATTTATTGCGCAAATCTGCCAGACGTGCTTGTCGTGATCATATTTCACGTATAAATAATAAATAAGACCGACACAAAATAACGAAGAAGTATTTATCCTGTAACTATGGTTTTTACGTAAACAGTTTACGCGGAATATAGGACTGACGTTACGACCTAGAACGGCGACAGCTCCAGATTTAGTTGACATATTTATTAATCAATATATGGTAATCTAACACAAAGAAACGGCGATTGTTGCCATTCTTTCCATTTCTCTGCTGCTTGTAGTTTCATTCAAGTTCATGATTGTCCCAGGTAGCACTTTTTGTCAGGCCAAAACAAAATATATGTGTGGTTACCGTTACATGCCGGAAAAAAATAGGGTAGGTAGGTAGGGAAAACATTTTATTTTCTTGAAATATTATATTTACGAACCATGTCTGAAGGATGTGCGTTGTGCCTTTTGAAGCAGGAACTGTCCAATTCATATTTTTAAATGTTTAAATTTTTTTAAATTTTAAAATTTTTTTGACTGTAAAGAAAATTGACAATAAAATGTTTAGGGTCGCTGGAAATAAATAGGGTCGGTCGGGAAACCGTAACCACACCTATATTTTGTTTTGGCCTCATGCAAAGACACGGTGCTGTACTGATTTTTTTTTTGTGGCGGGGGAAAAGCACGATGCGGAAGAAACCATTTTAAAGTGAGCATTTCGAGCAAGCTATCCGACTGTTCATGTCATCTTTCCTGCCGTTGCAATACTTACATGTATGCATTATATACGTTAGGGATGTTAGCAGAGATGGTCGTGGCCGCGCAGCAGAGGCTATTACACGCACGCGGAAACGTTGTCGCGCAGCCGTGACTCGGTCGCTCGTCGTACAATTATCATCCGCCGACATTTCGCGGCGCACGATGAGCGGGGGGGTGGGGAGGGGAGTGCTCTCCTGGGAGCTGTGAAGATGCGCGTGAGCTAGAGAGCGAGTGTGAGGGTGACCGACCCAGTAATGCTGCCGCGCTGCACTTACGAGGTGTCGCCGTGTGCTGCTGCTGCGCTAACGCTGCGTCGACACGATATATATATATATATATATATAATATATCAAGAGCGTATAAAGAAGGAGAACGTGCAACGGTGAAATGCTGAAACCATGTTGCAGTATTAGTTGAATTAAGAAACTTTGCCCGTTTTATTTTGACAATTCTCTGCGGTATTATTGATCAGCTGTCCTACCTTGCTAATATAAAACAAACCGCTTGTCCCTACGATGCCTCTACGCTGAGATAATGCGGTGAAAATCTGGTATTTTTGCAGAAAACCGACTCGGGATCCCTGTTTGCTGCGACCCTCTCTCGCTTTGTGGCCAGTGTATTGCTTCCGGTCGCCGCTGTGTAGCGCCATGGTAGCGCTGACTCATTACGTCAGTACTAGTACTACAGAGTTTACTACATCTAGCGTGAGGTGGCCATAGGTGGGGGTCATCACTATGGCAATCAATAACAGACGTTCAAGTTATCTCAAAGCGAGAGACAGTCGCAGTCAGCAGGTATCTCGAGTCGGTTTTTGGCGAAAATACCAGATTTTCACCGCTCCTTATCTCAGCGTACGACTAGGAGCATCGTAGAGACATGCGGTTTGTTTTATATTAACAAGAATTGTCAAAATAAAACGGGGAAAGTTTATTAATTCGACTAATACTGCAACATGGTTTCTGCATTTCACCGTTGTACGCTCTCCTTCTTTATACGCTTTTGAATATATATATATACATCAGGAGTAGATAATAGGGAGGAGTGTGACATCAATAAACAAGGGAAATTCGTCATTTACTAGCCTTATAATATCTACGATTTACTACGCGTAACTCATCCAACTTGAGCTCAAATCGGACACAGTACATTCGCCAATCATCGTGCGAAATCGTTTCCTCGTAGACACCCGCAATCCGGAGATACAGGCTAAAACGTACGACACGATTCTCCATTCTTTGGCCATCAATCCAGCCCATTGCGCGCCTATAATTCA
>NW_014579827.1:20811-21523 GCF_000485595.1 Priapulus caudatus
GTGTAAGGTAAGATGATCAGGTGAGGGATGCTAAATGAAGCCACGCTAAGGTATTGTAATCTAAGCTCGTGTAAGGTAAGATGATCAGTTGAGGGATGCTAAATGAAGCCACACTAAGGTATTGTAATCTAAGCTCGTGTAAGGTAAGATGATCAGTTGAGGGATGCTAAATGAAGCCACACTGCGGTATTGTAATCTAAGCTCGTGTAAGGTAAGATGATCAGTTGAGGGATGCTAAATGAAGCCACGCTAAGGTATTGTAATCTAAGCTCGTGTCAGGTAAAATGATCAGGTGAGGGATGCTAAATGATGCCACACTAAGGTATTGTAATCTAAGCTCGTGTAAGGTAAGATGATCAGGTGAGGGATGCTAAATGATGCCACGCTAAGGTATTGTAATCTAAGCTCGTGTAAGGTAAGATGCTCAGGTGAGGGATGCTTGCAGGATGAGGAGCTCGCTCGGCAGCTGGTGGAGCTTGGTTACCGTGGCACCGGGGAGGTGCTCAAGCGGGAGGAGTTTGCGGCGAGGAAGCAGGCGGCTGAAGCCAGCCGCAACGCCAAGCGGAACCAGCAGAAGTAGGTGAACGCATCCCACACAGCAGTGACTAACTAACTAATTATCTAACTAATTAACTAAACAACCAAACAACCAACTAATTAACCAGCCGAAAACTAAGGCGGCTAGCATAGTACTCACTCTCTCTCTCTCTCT
>NW_014579827.1:25119-26112 GCF_000485595.1 Priapulus caudatus
GCGTGTGTGTGTTGTGTGCGTGCGTCTGTGTGTGTGTGTGTGTGTGTGTGTGTGTGTCTGTGCATGCGTGCGTGCGTGCGCGTGTTTGTGCGTGCGTGCGTGCGTGCGTGTGTGTGTTTCTTTCTCCCCCCTCTCTCTCTCTCTCTCTCTCCCGCGTGCAGCGGCGGGAGTGCATCCACGCTATCTTTGCTTGCCAGCCGCAGCAAGGCATGAATGCGAGTTTAATCAAAATAACAACTCTGAAAGGAAATCGTCGGTCTGATGGAGGAGAAGAAGAAGAATGAGGAGGAGGAGGAGTAGGAGGAGTAGGAGGAGGAGGTGGACAAAGGCGGGAAGATCGCGCTTTTTGATCGCGCGTGATCGGATCAAGTGCGGTGAGGAAGCTGAGACTGCGGAGGATGCGGGAAGATGCTGCGGGAAGATGCCGAGGATGCTGATGCTGCGGGAAGATGCCGAGGATGCTGCGGGAAGATGCTGCGGATGCTGCGGGAAGATGCTGCGGATGCTGCGGGAAGATGCGGATGCTGCGGGAAGATGATGTGGATGCTGCGGGAAGATGCTGCGGATGCTGCGGGAAGATGCTGCGGATGCCGCGGGAAGATGCTGCGGATGCCGCGGGAAGATGCCGAGGATGCTGATGCTGCGGGAAGATGCTGCGGATGCTGCGGGAAGATGCTGCGGATGCTGCGGGAAGATGCCGAGGATGCTGATGCTGCGGGAAGATGCTGCGGATGCTGCGGGAAGATGCGGGAAGAAGCTGCGGCAGGCCGGGATGGTGGCGTTAGCGTGCATGTCAGCGTGCGCAGTGAGAATGTGAGACACCTCCCTTCATGAAGAAGAAAGAAGGGGAGATAGGAAGACAGGGGGAAGGAAAGAGCGAGAGAGGAAGCGAGAGAGAGAGAGAGAGCAAGAGAGAGAGAGAGAGAGAGAGAGAGAGAGTGTGTGAAAGAGAGATACAAAGAGAGAGAGAGAGCGAGAGAGCAAGCACCCACG
>NW_014579827.1:27747-28067 GCF_000485595.1 Priapulus caudatus
CCTCCCCTCCTCCCCTCCTTCCCTCCTCCCTTCCTTCCCTCCTCCCCTCCTTTCTTCCCCCCGACGCGCGAGCGTAGTTGTGCGTTGCCTTAGTTGCCTGATTATAGGATGGAAGGGTAGGGAGGAAATTCGCAATTTCGTATGTGGCGTTCGTTATTGCGGGCCACTCGACGTTAATAGAGCGACGCGCTAACAGCTGCCATCGCTTCCTTCGGTCTCTGATTATGTTCTAGGCAACGACCGCACGTGGCATTACTCCCTCTCCTCTATCTCTCTCTCTCTCTCTCTCTCTCTCTCTCTCTCTCTCTCTCTCTCTCTCT
>NW_014579828.1:0-2599 GCF_000485595.1 Priapulus caudatus
GCTGCTGCTACTGCTGCTGCTACTGCTGCTGCTACTGCTACTGCTACTGCTGCTGCTGCTGTTACTGCTGCTGCTGCTGCTGCTGATGTTGCTACTGATGTTGCTACTGCTGCTGCTGTTGCTACTGTTGCTGCTACTGCTGCTGCTGCTGCTACTACTACTACTGCTGCTGCTAATGCTGCTGATGCTACTGCTGGCTACTGCTGCTACTACTGCTGCTGCCGCTGCTGTTGCTACTGCTACTGCTGCTACTGCTACAGCTGCTGCTGCTGCTGCTACTGCTGCTGTTACTGCTATTACTGCTGCTACTGCTGCTTCTAATGTTGCTGCTGCTACTACTGCTGCTTCTGCTGCTACTGCTGCTGCTACTGCTGCTGTTACTGCTGCTGCTGCTACAGCTACTGCGGCTATTGCAACTGTTGCTGCTACTGCTACAACTACTGCTACTGATACTGTTGCTGCTGCTGCTACTGATACTGTTGCTTGCTAGTTGTTGCTGCTACTGCTGCTGTTGTTGCTGCTACTGCTACTGCTGCTGTTACTGCTGATGTTGCTACTGTTGCTGCTGCTGCTACTACTCCTGCTACTGATACACTTGCTGCTGCTGCTGCTGCTACTGCTACGGCTGCTAGCTAGTTGTTGCTGCTACTGCTGCTGCTGCTGCTGCTACTACTGCTGTTACTGCTACTGCTACTGATGTTGCTGCTACTGTGACTGTTGCTGTTGCTGCTGCTACTGCTGCTGTTGCTACTGTTGCGGCCCTTAATGCTACTACTGCTGCTACTTCTACTGCTGCTACTGCTACAACTGCTGCTGCTGCTGCTTCTGCTTCTGTTGCTACTACTGCTGCTACAGCTGCTGTTACTGCGGCTACTACTGCTGCTACTGAAACTGTTGCTAGCTAGTTGCTCCTGCTGCTGCTGCTGCTACTGCTGCTGTTGCTACTGCTACTGCTGCTGTTGCTGCTGATACTGCTGTTGTTGCTACTGTTGCTGCTACTGCTGCTACTGCTGCTGCTACTACTACTACTGCTGCTGCTGCTGCTGCTGCTACTACTGCTGCTGCTCCTGCGCTTGCTACTGCTGCTACTGCTACAGTTGCTGCTGTTACTGCTGATGCTACTACTGCTACTGTTGCTGTTGCTGTTGCTACTGCTACTGCTGCTACTGCTACAGCTGCTGCTGCTACTGCTGCTGCTACTACTGCTACTGCTGCTGCTGCTAATGTTGCTACTGCTGCTATTGCTACTGTTGCTGCTACTGCTACTACTGCTGCTACTGATACTGTTGCTAGCTAGTTGTTTCTGCTGCTGCTGCTGCTACTGCTGCTGCTGATGTTGCTACTGATGTTGCTACTGCTGCTGCTGTTGCTACTGTTGCTGCCACTGCTGCTGCTGCTGCTACTACTACTACTACTACTACTACTACTACTACTGCTGCTGCTGCTGCTGCTACTACTGCTGCTACTACTACTACTGCTGCTGCTGCTGCTGCTGCTACTGCTACTGCTACTGCTGCTACTGCTAGAGCTGCTGCTGCTACTGCTGCTGATACTACTACTACATCGCCAAATTTCTTATGAATTGAGTTCGTGTGAACTAATAAATCCAGCCATCGCTCATGATTGCTTTATTGCACCTGTCATTTTACGTTGACTCACCCGATGAACTGATGTTTACCTGCCATCCCGCGACCCCGGCTCGGTCACGTAGAGTCAACTGCTGACTATTCTCATCAAACATCTTCTGCATTTACGACAAAAAAATCAGCTGCGATTATCCGCTTATAGAGTGTGCGTATATGCGCGCGCCCCCTATGCTTTCTTTAAACGCATGTGCGCGTGCGTGTACCCGCGGCGGGTGTTGGAATTTGTAAGTGCGCGCGTGCGTGCGTGCGTGCCTGCCTGCCTGCAGGCGTGCCTACATGCGTTTGGGCGTGCGTGAATGTACCAGTGGGCGTGGGTAGGTGCAACTGTGCGTGCATGCGTGCGTGCCTGCAAGCGTGCCGACACGCGTTCGGGCATGCGTTAATATGCGTGCATGCGCGCGGGAGGTGCAAGTGTCCGTGCGTGCGTGCGTACGTGAGTGGATGGCGTGACTACGTATACGCTGTCATTTCACCAAGTGGCGAGATAGATAAGAGATGTTTCTCAAAAAGAAATGCGATATTTATAAGCCTACGTGTATAGAACCACGTTTCCGCGGCGTGGCACGCTTGCAAATAATAATTATTTTTTCCGTCTCGCTGAATGGAAAAGCAAAGCGACATTTAAACATTGTTTGTTTTACAACTCGTGCGTTTCTGCTTAAGAACCCCCGTTATCACATCACGCGACTCCTATGTGTACACGCGCGCCCATTTTGTGGTATTTTGCTGCGTCAGGCTGAAATCTTACCATAGAGCAAAGCCAATCAGTAATCCGAAGTTCATAACGTACGCAGTACACAGAGTTATGATAACAGCATTAACTTACCTATATAAAGTTGTTACATTTCGATATTTCTCAGTAGAGTGCACGTCATGTAATGTAACATCGTTACCAACTTGTATTCATAAGGTTGAAACCAGAAAACCAGAAAGCCAGAGAAGAGAAGAGAGGA
>NW_014579828.1:8594-16015 GCF_000485595.1 Priapulus caudatus
TCGTAACTTCGCAGCTTATAAGACCTTCCGTTGCCTTATACGCACCCAAAGTTTAGAATTTAAAATAATTGAAAAGAAAATTGAAAATTTTCAGGAAACTGTACTCCTAATATTCCCCGTATTTCGTAACATCTCACTAACAACATTACTTAGTATATAATATTAATTTTTTAGTTCATCAGTCTCACACGATAGACTGTCACATCAGGTGTATTGTTTTCTCAGGTGTCAGGACAGTGATCAGCATCGCCAGGGGTCGCCAGTTACCGCTACACGTGGCTGAAATACGATAGAGAAACAGTAAGTTTGCTCTTATTTAATCATGTCAGCTTTGCAATCGTTCTGACGGCATTTTCGATATTCCATGATAAAAAAAATGTTACAAGCATATTTTTCCTACCTTATATATTCACATCTATTAAATCTTCGTAGCTATGAAATTAAACCCTTTTATAAATACACGAATAATTATCATCGTTTTAGTTCAGATTTGTCACGTGTATGTCATGACTAGGTGTTAATGTGTTTACATGTGTATTCCGTAATCAAACGCAGCCGCATGTTTTTCGTACAGTGTGAAAAGGAAACAAATGTGAAACTTCTTCTAATTACGAGAGATGAAATGTTTTTTTTCTCCAGATTTCAAGTATCAAAAAGCGGATAGAATCAAAGCACAATATATTACTATCAATATGGGCATCAATCAATCCACTGCAGTTAGGAAGACGACCGAGAGACCACCGACGAGAATAGGCAGATTACTAGCGTCCCTCACAGGTTACATCTTACTAGGGGAAGCTCGACACACCGCAATAATCTGGGCAGCTATTAACGGTTATACGGATACGGTCACAGCGTTATTAAGCGCGGGCGCTAACAAAGAACACGCGGACGTGTATGGCTGGACGGCGTTGATGCATGCTGCCAGTAGCGGTCATACGAATACGGTCACAGCGTTATTAGATGCAGGCGCGAACATAGAACACACGGACGTGTATGGCTGGAATGCGTGGATGCATGCTGCCAGTAGCGGTCATACGGATACGCTCAGAGCGTTATTAGGTGCAGGCGCCAACACAGATCACGCGGACGTGAATGGCTGGACGGCGTTGATGCATTCTGCCAGTAGCAGTCATACGAATACGGTCACAGCGTTATTAGATGCAGGCGCGAACATAGAACACGCGTACGTGTATGGCTGGAAGGCGTGGATGCATGCTGCCAGTAGCGGTCATACGGATACGCTCAGAGCGTTATTAGGTGCAGGCGCCAACACAGATCACGTGGACATGAATGGCTTGAAGGCGTGGTTGGATGCTGCCAGTAACCGTCATACGGATACGGTCACAGCGTTATTTGGTGCAGCAGCTAACATAGAACACGCGGACGATGATGGCTACACCGCAGTAATAGTAGCAGCTGGTAACGGTCATATGGATACGGTCACAGCTTTATTAGGTGCAGGCGCTAACACAGATCACGCGGACGTGAATGGCTGGACGGCGATGATGCATTCTGCCAGTAGCGGTCATACGGATACGCTCACAGCGTTATTAGGTGCGGGCGCTAACATAGAACACGTGGACGATGATGGCGACACCGCAGTAATAGTAGCAGCAATTAACGGTCATATGGATACGGTCACAGCGTTATTAGATGCAGGCGCTAACGTAGAACACACGAATGTGGATGGCTGGACGGCGTTGATGTATGCTGCCAGTAGCGGTCATACGGATACGCTCAGAGCGTTATTAGGTGCAGGCGCCAACACAGATCACGCAGACGTGAATGGCTGGACGGCGTTGATGTTTGCTGCCAGTAGCGGTCACACGGATACGCTCACAGCGTTAATAGGTGCAGGCGCTAACATAGAACACGCGAACGTGAATGACTGGACGGCGTTGATGCATGCTGCCAGTAGCGGTCATACGGATACGCTCACAGCGTTATTAGGTGCGGGCGCTAACATAGAACACGCGGACGAGGATGGCTGGACGGCGTTGATGCGTGCTGCCAGTAGAGGTCATACGGATACGCTCACAGCGTTATTAGGTGCGGGCGCTAACATAGATCACACGAACGTGGATGGCTGGACGGCGTTGATGTATGCTGCCAGTAGCGGTCATACGGATACGCTCACAGCGTTATTAGGTGCAGGCGCTAACGTAGAACACGCGAATGTGAATGGCAGGACGACGTTGATGTGGGCTGCCAATAGCGGTCATACGGATACGCTCACAGCGTTATTAGGTGCGGGCGCTAACATAGAACACGCGAACGTGAATGGCTGGACGGGGTTGATGCATTCTGCCAGTAGCGGTCATACGGATACGCTCAGAGCGTTATTAGGTGCAGGCGCCAACATAGATCACGCGGACGTGAATGGCTGGACGGCGTTGATACATTCTGCCAGTAGCGGTCATATGGATACGCTCACAGCGTTATTAGGTGCGGGCGCTAACATAGAACACGCGGACCATAATGGCGACACCGCAGTAATAGTAGCAGCAATTAACGGTCATATGGATACGGTCACAGCGTTATTAGGTGCGGGCGCTAACACAGAACACGCGGACGATGGTGGCGACACCGCAGTTCTAGCAGCAGCTGATAGAGGTCATGCGGATACGGTGACAGCGTTATTAGGTGCGGGCGCTAACATAGAACACGCGGACGATTAGGTGCGGGCGCTAACATAGAACACGCGGACGTAAATGGCTGGACAGCAGTAATAGCAGCAGCTGGTAACGGTCATACGGATATGGTCACAGCATTATTAGGCGCGGGCGCTAACATAGAACACGCGAACGTGATTGGCGACACCGCAGTAATAGTAGCAGCTGTTAGCGGTCATGCGGATACGGTCACAGCGTTGTTAGGTGCGGGCGCTAACATAGAACATGCGAATGATGATCGCTACACCGCAGTAATAGTAGCAGCTGATAACGGTCATACGGATACGGTCAAAGCGTTATTAGGTGCAGGCGCTAACATAGATCACGAGGACGTGAATAGCAGGACCGCAGTAATAGCCGCATCTATTAACGGTCATACGGATGCGGTCACAGCGTTATTAGGTGCGGGCGCTAACATCGAATACGCGAACGTGAATAGCAGGACCGCAGCAATGGTAGCAGCTGGTATCGGTCATACGAATCCGGTCACAGCGTTATTAGATGCGAGAGCTAACATAGATCACGCGGCCGTGAATGTCAGGACCGCACTAATAGCAGCAGCTGTTAGCGGTCATACGGATAAGGTCACAGCGTTATTAGATGCGGGTGCTAACATAGATCAAGTGGACGTGAATGGCTGGACCGCAGTAATGGTAGCAGCTGTTAGCGGTCATACGGATACGGTCACAGCGTTATTAGGTGCGGGCGCTAACATAGAACACGCGGACGTGAATGGCAGGACGGCGTTGATGTATGCTGCCAGTAGCGGTCATACATCGTGTGTCATGAAGCTACTAGCAGCAGGAGCGCGTGTGGAGGAGAGTCGCAGTAACAATGGCTGGACGGTGTTGGCGTGGGCTGCCGACGGCGGTCACGCAAGCATTGTGACGAAATTATTGGATAAAATAAGGGCGTGGCATCCTGAGGACCTTCAAATAGCGTACCAGGCGGCCGTAGATCGCGCCTGTGACGTCGCCATCAACGACGGCTATAGAGAATCCGCCGGCGCTATACTGGCGCACCAATACTTTGTCAGAGAGCTGCCCAACCATTGCTATTGTGGCATAGAACGTAACATATCGCCCTGTAATGTCAGTGGTGTGATGTCACTGTCTGATATATGGGAGACGCCAGGCTTGGGAAGATTAGAGCATCAGGGGGAATGCGATCAAATGCGGGACGCCGTGCTAGACCTGATAATGCGAGTCTGCAAGGAGATGAAAGTCTCAGACAGTGACTTCTCCTGCACGCCCATTCTGATAGGCAGCACGGCCAACCGCACAAAAGCTGGTCTGCCGGACGAATACGACTTTTTATTCGAAATCGATAGATATCGAGATAATGTAATTATTGAATACACAAAATCTAATACAGCTGGCTTTGTAACAATTCGCGAGGTAAATTCAGACCAGCATATTTCGGTAAATCTAAAGGAAAAATTTGTTAATCTGTTGTGCCGGGCTGTATCGAATGTCATGAAAAACGGAAAACATTCATTCAAAATACAAAAATCCAATATGTTGGCATGGAACACATTTTTCACTCGATTTCATTTTAAATTTGTTGGCGGCAGACATTTTAGATATCTACCTATATCGGTAGATTGCACGCCGGGAGTACGAATCTCGGGCAAGCCAGCTGGCGCAACAATCTTTCCTGATGACTACTACCACGTGGTACCCAAGCCTGGCGTGGTCCCAAATAATACGTGCTGGTCCGTCTGTACGGCAGTAGCGGAAAGCAAAATGATCAGAAGTTTCCATCCAGTTTATCGCCAGGCTCTAGTCACAGCAAAGGCATTTCTTTATCCTCAAGTACATGATTGTTATTATAAGTGTGAAAACATGTTGAATAATGATGAGTTGCTTACAGACAGTGACGTTACATATTTACGTAGAGTTAACATAGACGTTATTCAGCTGTATATCACCACTCGCTTTAGGCCTAGGAAACTGATCGACTCTTACCACCTCAAACTTGCGCTGCTTCATGTCGCATTACCCAACCCAGCGGATCCGTTGCAGTTCCAAGTAATCGTGCATAAAATATTTGAGTACGTACAATCGTGTACAAAAGAGTGCGAAATGCCGCATCCTTATATTGATCATTTCAATGTTTTGGCCGAGGACGGCGGTAAAAGGATCTCATACGTGCCGGTCGCGTATTTGCGTAAGCGGCACGTCGATGAGTTACTGCGACGTCTTGATAGCGGTCCGCTGGTGAGTGAGAGCGGACTTATAAAGCTCAGCGCTGAGGAGCTGTGGGAGAAGATGGAGGAGTCGGTCAGTGAAGCGTGGCCTAAACATGTAGCAGATATCAAACCCAGGTTTATTAAACATTGGAACCTACTGTCTGACACCTGCGATAGATAAAACCGGTTAGAAATTCATTAATTAATAATTCGTTTCTTTATTACATTTATTCATTCATTCAATTATTCATACTTTTATTTATTTATTTATTTATGTATCACTTGCTGTAAATTATTGTGATATCACAAGTACTTAATGAATTGCCGATATGAAATTAATATGTATTTTTCAAATAAATGAATGATTTTCTACATGCAATATATTTGTCTTGGATTCTGTTTTGATAATGAAGTACTTGCACACTTTACAACGCAGCGATCTACTTGTAATCAAATAAATCTTTCACGGCAATGCCGTTGCCATAGCGATGCAAATAGAGTTGCTCTCGAATTTCGCATATTAGCCGGTTGGTCTCCTTTTTCTTCTTTCTTCTGCCATTGCTAACCGTAATAATTTAAAAGATTGCAGGAATCGGGTTTACTGCTGAAGTTTGTTATAGCTCGCGTTTTATATTCTTTAGAACGAACTACGTACACGAATGCACAACCTACAATATTTTTAATATCATTTTAAGTATTTATTGAGATATAAATCTTGTGTATACACAGAATTAAGAAAGGATTAACTAACTGCAAATGGTCAGTCAATCAATCTATCTGTAACGTTGAATTATATTTGAATGTATAAAAGATGATATAAATTCAACGTGAATGATGAAGAAAAAATTCAAACTTGTGTGGTAACCTGAATAAACTTTAATATATGCTCGCACACAGTGTGTCGATCTTGCACAAAGAGACAAAGAAACGCGCATCTCTATCTCCCCCCGTCTCTCTAATCTCTCTTCTATATATTACCCCCAAAATCCCTACATCCTGAGCGCACATGTCACCCGTTCTCCCATCCCTCCATTTCACAATGACCCTAGAAACGCCCGACCTAAAACACGTTTACCATTCTCCCTATAACATCAATGTAGCCGCAACAAGATGTGCGACGCTCTGTCTACATAGACTACCACTAAAACAACCCCTAGTCTAGCTTCGCTAACTAATTCATGCAACATTTGTAAAACATATGTTACATATCTATTTATCTATCTATCTGTGTATTTATCAATCAATCAAGCTTTCTATCTATAAATCTACCTACCTACCTATCAATCAATCTATCTATCAATCCGTGCAAACATCCATCCATTCATGCTTCCATGTGTGTATGTTTGTGTGTGTGTGTCTGTGCGCGCGTGCGTGCGTGCATATCTGTGTGCGGGTGTGCGTGCGTGCGTGCGTGTGTGTGTTTTCGTGCCTGGGGCAGCGTAAAGTCACGTGCCAAAATGTGTTTTGGGAAGGTGGCTGTCAATAATCATGTCATGTATTCGCATTTCTCGTGGGGTGCGTGGAAACTGCCTCCCCCCCTTCATCCTCCTCCTCTCTCGCTCTTCCTCAGCAGTTGGGGCTACGTGACCGAGCCGGGGGGCGAATTTACAATTCCCAAACAGGATTGCCATAGCAAATATTTCTAGCCTTCTGATTGGTCAATCGCAGTTGGTATAGGAAATATTTCTAGCCTTCTGATTGGTCAATCGCAGTTGGTATTTTACATATGCACGTGGAGCGTTTGTTGACAAATATTTCTGAGTTTGCACGTGAACAGGTGAAGGGAGGTTCGAATCCTACTAAGGGTTATTTTTTGAAAACTTTTTTTCTTTTTAATTTTATCATTAAATTGATTAAATTAATCGTGGATGTCCTATATATCATAGATTTCTGGCATCTACATGCACTGCTGTTCAGAAATCTTGCGGGTGTAGTGGAATCACTACTGCCAAAGGCCTACCCACCTGGCAGAGAATGCAAAGCCTCATTATTTTGGGCAAAATAAGGTCGATTCTGATTTAAGGGGTGTCTTCCTGTTCTTTTGACAGTTAAACAAACAGTTCCAAGTGGTTGTAACCCTGGCAATATATTGGCTGTCTCTATAAGCCTACTGCTATGATCAAGGTAATGCCCTTTGTTTTAAAGAGTGACGTTTACAATTATTATGATTATAAATTAAAGATAATGCATTATACCAACCACGCTATAACCGCGATTANTGTGTGTGTGTGTGTGTGTGTGCGTGCGTGCGTGCGTGCGTGCGTGCGTGTGTGTGTAAGGGTGGCCTGCTATCGAGTGGTCGTCTGTGAACGTGTACTGTTAGTATCGTGAATGTATGACCCCTCCACCTTCACCTCCCCTCCCTCCACCTTTACCTCCTCTCTCTCCACCTTCACCTCCCCTCCCTCCACCTTCACCTCTCCTCCCTCCACCTTCACCTCCCCTCCCTCCACCTTCACCTCCCCTCCCTCTCCAACTCCACTTCCATCTCCACCTCTCCCACCACCTCCCGCTCTACTTCCACCAATACCTCCCTCTCTACTTCCACCTTCCCC
>NW_014579828.1:17513-18375 GCF_000485595.1 Priapulus caudatus
GCGCGCTCACACCCACACACACACACACACACACACTCACACATAAACACACACACTCACACATAAACACACACACTCACACATAAACACACACACTCACACATAAACACACACACCCTATTCCCTCACGCACGCACGCACATACACACACTCTGTCATCTCCGTCCGTGTATACAGCAGGCCCGCTTTCTGTGGTTCCTCTACCCCGCCTCAGCTGCATATGGGCGCACGCACGCACGCACGCACGCACACACGCACGCACGCACGCACGCACGCACGCACGCATGCACGCACGCACGCACGCGGACAGTTAATGGTTAATGTGATTGTATTGATGGGATACTGCGTAGCAGCAGCATCGCTCACATCTCATCCAATCTGTCACAGGAAAGACGCCGCCGCGGCAACCGTTGCCCTTTCTCNGAGAGAAAGAAAGACAGAGAGATAGAGCGAGCGGGAGAAAGAGAGAGAATGAGAACAAGAGGGAGGGGAGAGAGACAGAGAGAGAGAGATCGCAAAATATAGAGATAATGGGGAGGGAGAGAGAGATCGCAAAATATAGAAATAATGGGGAGGGAGATAGAGAGCGCGCGCGCGACTCCTACTGCTGCGGCTATTACAGCAATGACCGATCTAAGTATAGAGGAGATGCGAGGAGAAATTGCAGCTAGGCTTGTCAACTGTCGTTATGATAATGCCTGATTGCAGGCGTTCATCCATGTCTCGCCTCTCCGTTCGATTCGATAAGTATATGCTGAGAGTCATCCTGAATATAAATATATATCAGGAGTTAATAAAGACTAAATTTGTCTTTATTAACTCCTGAGATATATATATATATATATATATATATACTATATAC
>NW_014579828.1:20581-25788 GCF_000485595.1 Priapulus caudatus
CGGTTGTGGTGCGTCGGTCTCGGCATTGTACGGCACTGGGTACGTGTGATGGTACGTCTCGGCACCCACGGTGCTGTGTGTGTGTTGGTGATGTGGTGTGTGTGTGTGGTGTCACCGGCCTGTCACGCCCTGGAGTACCCGTGCACTACGTATCACTGTCACGCTAACAGGTCTCTGCTCCACGCTAGTGTGGCCGTGTGTTGTGTGTGTGGTCGTGTGTGCCTGTGACGGTGCAACACGTGCTGGTGTGTCGTGGTTGCTGGTGTAACGAAACAGTCAACCGGCTGTGTGTGTGGTGTGTGTGTTGCCTTGGCGCGTGTGATGTATGGGTGTGGCGTCGGTGTGTGTTGTTGTGTGATGTTGCTGTGTAGTGTGTGCGCGCGGCCGTGCGTGTGCGTGTCGCGTGCGCGTTGCGCGGTGCGCGTGCGTGGAGTGCGTGTGCGTTGTGTGTGCGTGCGCTGTGGCGTGTGCGTGCGTGTGACACACACACACGCACACACACACCACACACACACGCACGCACGCACACACACACACCCACACACACACGCACGCAGTAGAATGTCGCCTGACCCATAAAAACAATGATATCAAATCGCAAGTAGGAGACGCAAGACCTACATACACAGTGTTTGCTTTACCCTACCCTACCCCCACCCCTCTTCCCCCCCGTCACCCATTACGCACATTGATGTATTGATTCCCTGCAAACATTTCTTACAATCAAAGCCAACTCGTTCACACGCGTGTGTAGTAACGCAAGTGTACCTATATGCGGGATAGGGTGAAAAGTAAAAGTATAAATTCGTTCACACTTGTACGGAGTACGTATACAGGGTATAGCGAGAGAGAGAGAGAGAGAGAGAGAGAGAGAGAGAGAGAGAGAGAGATTGAGACAGAGCGAGAGAGAGAAGAGGAAGAGAGAGAAGAGAGAGGTATATATACTCAGGGTATCAAGAGTAGATAATAAAACCACGATAATAAAACCTAAATAAAAAAATAAAAAATAAAAATAAATAAAAATAAAAATAAAAATAAAATAAAAATAAAAATAAAAACATAAAACCTAGATAATAAAACTGGTTTTATTATCTACTCTTGAGGGTATATATAGAGAGAGAGAATCCGTAAGCGATATGGAAACGTATGAGCGTAAACTATAGGAGCATAATAATTATAGGAGCGTAAAGTACACAGCACAACGCACGTACGTGCACAAGTAAAGTACACGTGTAGGTTGTACCAGAGGTGTACCCGTGTGTGTCGTTGGTATAGAAGCTGGAATAGTTTTTTTTATGTTTTCCACGCGTGCACACAAACTTGTCGAACTAGCGACACTTCAGTGCTGAGCATTGTTTTTAGGACGCCCCGATCACAATGCTGATTGGCTCAAAACTTCCTGTCAATCACTATCAACCGATAAGCCAATTAAACAAAATTACGGCGTAATTTCCTAAGTCTGCTCTCTCGCTAGGTGGCGCTGTGGCCCACAAGAGGACGCTGTTAAGCTGTGTTACGAAATGTCTCAGGACAGAGATTTGTGGGTGGCTTGTGGATGGAAAGTTTCACGAAGACGTGTCTGCATCGCATCGCACGTTCGCAGATCGCTTTTCACTCACACGCTCACAAATCAAGCAACGCAGTGGTTTTTCTGTGTCGCATCTAAACAGCACCTTTAACATGTAACCCCTGACGTTCACTGCTGCGTAAAACATACTGCGTAGACAGTGCGTGGCCTATAGACGTAGATATATAGACACTCAATCCCATTCATACGGAGCGACAGCAAAAAACAGAAACGCTAAACTAATGTTGTTTCTGTTTCTTAACGAGTTATTTTCATTCCGAAAGCTTTCTCTAAATCTTTCGAAGCATGATGTTAACGTTTTTGTGTTTCTTTTTTGTTTTGTTTTTGTTCGGGAACATAACGCGCGTGCGTTTAGTTTCCATGGTTTCCAAACACACTTCATTCTTCCCGCATCGCGCGTTCCATTCAAGCAGCCATCTTCTTCCTCTTTTTCGCAACGTCGCGCTGCGCAGTTACTTGAGATTCTTATGTTCGTGTTTTAAATTTTTGAAACGGGAATGGCTTAGCAGAGACGTGGCAGTCAGCATGAATCAAGATGAAGCAATGCCATCAAATGTGTATAGAGAGCGTGTATGCGTGTATCCCACGCGTGGAGAAACACTGGCGTCTATGGAGTCCCCGCTGGTGCGCATGCGACGCCATCTATAATTTAAAAACGCAAAACCCACGACGATGACGATGCTAAAATAGAAAACCTATAGCGCTGACTTTTCTATGTTAAACTTTTTGCTAGGCTAATGATTTTCGATGTTATATTTTTCAGTAACTGTTGCTTCTGTTAACGTCAGAAAAATCGGAATCAGGAATCAGGAGCCTCGCCAACCCGCGAGCGACTTAAATTCTTAAAATTATCGCACTTGAAGTTTGTTTTGATTTCGGATTAGTAGAATTTCGATTCACCGTCGCCGTAACTCTATCTGGAACCCAGTCGTGGTTATCGATGTGCTGAGTTGGCTTCGTAGACAACCAGTCGATATGGAGTGTTAAATACACGACGCATATTGTATTTGGATTAGTTATGAATAGCGATTTCTCGATGATTGGTAGGTTCAATGGGGATGGGTGGTTTTTTTTAAATAAGAGGGTGGTAGAAGGAGAGAGAACGTGCTAGTTATTAAGATGTGTATTTCATGAGTGTTGTCTGGAATTTCTTATCAGGTTGGAGGTGAGGGTAGCTGAGGAAGCGCTCTTAGCGGAAAAAAGTCGAACAGTTAGAGTTGAGATTAGGGTTAATGTTCAGGTTAAATGTAGTTTCCCTCGAACTTTCCACGTAAATTAGGGTAACACACCACTGTAAAAACGTCAGCAAATAACTCACTACACTTTAACTGAACGTTAGCTTTAAAAATAAAACTGTAAAAATATGTATCAAGACTATATTTTCTCATCGAAGAAACAACTCGAAAAAACGCTTTTCGCCGCGGTTCCCAAGGCGCCATATTGTTTATATTTGAGCAAACATCATTTCAATCGAGTCAATGTAGCCACTTTCAGATATCATAACTTTTAATATAAATCATTTTATAAAATCAAACTTTGTAGTCTAGACAGAGAAGCACCTCGACTGACTAAATTTGACCGTAACCGTTTTCGAGATAGAACGTACGTGCTAAAAACGAAACCAAACGTAATCCGAACTAATAGGACTCTCGACTCACTCACTCGTTAACTCGCTCAGAATACTATAATCTCCCAGCAACAAAAACGTTGCGCTTTCCTTACCAGCTAGCCATGTACGTGCATGATCAGAAAAATTGGGTAATAACCTGCCAGTGCGTATAATTTTACATAGCATGGTTCATACACGCATAACACGGCAAGTGTGCGGAGCGGAACAATCGCCGCATAGCGGCAAAGGTAAACGCGTTTGAAACATTCGACCCGAACGTTTCACTGTGTAGTCTAAAAGCTTTGAATGAACGTATTCGTGAGCAATTTTTTTTTACCTATCACACATATATAGGCAAGTAGAAGTGTGCAATGTTAAAAGTTTATTTTTGCCTGATTTTATGTTTGCCGCTTGAAAGTTTGAGGGAATATCCCTTTAAGCTAGTTACCGTATGGATTATACGGGGAGGGGTAGTACAGTTGGGAATATAATTAGGTCATAAGGGTTAATGTTATGGTTATAGGGTTAGAGTTAGGGTTAGCGTTATGTTTAGAGTGATGGCTAATGTTAGGGTTAGAATAAGGGTTAGAGCTAGTTAGGGTTAGCGTTATGTTTAGAGTGATGGCTAATATGTTAGCATTAGGGTTAGGGTTAGGGTTAGGGTTAGAGTTAGAGTTAGAGTTAGAGTTAGAGTTAGAGTTAGAGTTAGAGTTAGAGTTAGAGTTAGAGTTAGAGTTAGAGTTAGAGTTAGAGTTAGAGTTAGAGTTAGAGTTAGAGTTAGAGTTAGAGTTAGAGTTAGAGTTAGAGTTAGAGTTAGAGTTAGAGTTAGAGTTAGAGTTAGAGTTAGAGTTAGAGTTAGAGTTAGAGTTAGAGTTAGAGTTAGAGTTAGAGTTAGAGTTAGAGTTAGAGTTAGAGTTAGAGTTAGAGTTAGAGTTAGAGTTAGAGTTAGAGTTAGAGTTAGAGTTAGAGTTAGAGTTAGAGTTNGAGAGAGAGAGAGAGCAGCAGCAGCAGCAGCATCATCATCGTAACGCATCACATGTTTACGGGGGTTTCTCGCGGACAAATCTTGTGACTAATGCGTGTCTGCTAGCGTGTGACATATATGTAGCACATCATCGCTCACAAACAAACAAAAAATACAGACAAAGGCGCCGACAGAGTAAAGTTTGATACTATCTGAGAAGCTAGCATCCGAGGTTCCACCACAGATCCTGACATGGATCCGTGAATCCACCACAGATCCTGACAGGGATCCGAGAATCTACCACAGATCCTGACACGGATCCGTGAATCCACCACAGATCCTGACACGGATCCGCGAATCTACCACAGATCCTGACATGGATCGGTAAATCCACCATAGATCCTGACACGGATCCGAGAATCCACCACAGATCCTGACATGGATCCGAGAATCTACCACAGATCCTGACAGGGATCCGAGAATCTACCACAGATCCTGACACGGATCCGAGAATCTACCACANATCCTGACACGGATCCGTAAATCCACCACAGATCTTGACATAAATCCGAGAATCTACCACAGATCCTGACATGGATCCGTGAATCCACCACAGATCCTGACACGGATCCGTGAATCCACCATAGATCCTGACACGGATCCGTAAATCCACCACAGATCTTGACATAAATCCGAGAATCTACCACAGATCCTGACATGGATCCGTGAATCCACCACAGATCCTGACAGGGATCCTTGAATCTACCACAGATCCTGACAAGGATCCGTGAATCCACCACAGATCCTGACAGGGATCCAAGGATCTACCACAGATCCTGACACGGATCCGTAAATCCACCACAGATCTTGACATAAATCCGAGAATCTACCACAGATCCTGACATAGATCCGAGGATCCACCACAGATCCTGACATGGATCGGTAAATCCACCACAGATCCTGACACGGATCCGTAAATCCACCACAGATCTTGACATAAATCCGAGAATCTACCACAGATCCTGACATGGATCCGAGGATCCACC
>NW_014579828.1:27137-27671 GCF_000485595.1 Priapulus caudatus
GCTCTTTCTCTCTCTCTCTCTCTCTCTCTCATTCTCTGGCTCTTTCTTCTCTCTCTCTCTCTCTCTCATTCTTTTCTTACCTCCTTCATTCTCTCTCTCTCTCTCTCATTCTCTCTCTTTCTCATTCTCTCTCCCTCTCATTATCTGGCTCTTTCTCCCTCTCGAGAGATTCGTCGATCACAGGAGAATGTTCTTTCTCCTCCCTTTTCCCCTCCCTTCTCCTCGCTGTCTCCCCTCTCTCTCTGTTCTCTCTCTCTCTCCCTGTTATTTTCCTCCAACTTTTTCTCTCTCACCCTGTCCCCCACTCCCTCCTTCTATCTCGCGCCTCTCCATCATCTCTCTGCTTTCGCTCTCCCGTCTCTCCCTTCTGCCCCTCTCCCCTCTCTCCCTTCTCCCCTCTCCTCGCTCTCCCTTCTCGCTTCTCCCCGATTTCTCTTCTCCACTGTCTCTTATTTCCTCTCGCCCTCCCCCTCCATTCCTCCCCCTCTCCATCCTCTCTCTGCTCTCGCTCTCCCGTCTCTCCCTTCTCCCCCT
>NW_014579828.1:29299-29892 GCF_000485595.1 Priapulus caudatus
AATTGACGCTCGCGCGCTAATGTGTTCTCTCTCACGCTCGCGCGCTAATGTGTTCTCTCTCACGCTCGCGCGCTAATGTGTTCTCTCTCACGCTCGCGCGCTAATGTGTTCTCTCTCACGCTCGTGCGCTAATGTGTTCTCTCTCACGCTCGTGCGGTAATGTGTTCTCTCTCACGCTCGCGCGGTAATGTGTTCTCTCTCACGCTCGTGCGCTAATGTGTTCTCTCTCACACTCGCG
Organism: Priapulus caudatus; assembly: GCF_000485595.1. Taxonomy (NCBI): domain Eukaryota; kingdom Metazoa; phylum Priapulida; class Priapulimorpha; order Priapulimorphida; family Priapulidae; genus Priapulus; species Priapulus caudatus. The sequence goes on from NW_014579828.1 coordinate 29,538, forward strand.
TGATATTGTGTTCTCTCTCACGCTCGCGCGATAATGTGTTCTCTCTCACACTCGCGTGATATTGTGTTCTCTCTCACGTTCGCCCGCTAATGTGTTCTCTCTCACGTTCGCCCGCTAATGTGTTCTCTCTCACGCTCGTGCGCTAATGTGTTCTCTCTCACGCTCGTGCGCTAATGTGTTCTCTCTCACGTTCGCCCGCTAATGTGTTCTCTCTCACGTTCGCCCGCTAATGTGTTCTCTCTCACGCTCGTGCGCTAATGTGTTCTCTCTCACGCTCGTGCGGTAATGTGTTCTCTCTCACGCTCGTGCGGTAATGTGTTCTCTCTCACGCTCGCGCGGTAATGTGTTCTCTCTC
>NW_014579828.1:34035-34672 GCF_000485595.1 Priapulus caudatus
CACACACACACACACACACACACACACACACACACACACACACACACACACACACACACACACACACTAAGACATCTACGCCCTACAAGCACGCCGAAACACAACCGCAAAATAGTTGCTCCTCTCTTCCCGCTATATGACGTCATGACAGATCAAGACCGAACCACGCGTCGTTGCATCCGCGCCCGCGGTCTTCAAACGTTTGTGTTTTTCCCTATGCGTGCGTGTGCGTGCGTACGTGCATGCGTGCGTGCGTGTGTGTGCGCGCATGTGTGCGTGCGTGCGTGTGTGTACGTGCATGCGTGCGTGCGTGTGCGTGCGTGCGTGTGCGTGCGTGCATGCGTGTGCGCGCGTGTGTGTGCGCGCGGGACGCAAATCACATGCCAGCCTCTAAACCCAGTAATCTATATGCATTGCACACAGCGTCAGCTAACGATGGAAAATATGTTTTTGATACAACGCTTTCATCGCGCGATCCAATTCGAATTGACGCTCGCGCGCTAATGTGTTCTCTCTCACGCTCGCGCGCTAATGTGTTCTCTCTCACGCTCGCGCGCTAATGTGTTCTCTCTCACGCTCGCGCGCTAATGTGTTCTCTCTCACGCTCGTGCGCTAATGTGTTCTCTCTCACGCTCGT
>NW_014579829.1:0-2751 GCF_000485595.1 Priapulus caudatus
GAGAGATTAAAGAGAGAGAGGAGAGAGGGGAAGGGGGGAGAGTGGGAGAGAGAGAAAAGGAGGAGGAGAGAATATGGAGAGAGGCGCGAGAGAGAGAGTGCAGAGAGAGCGAAGAGAAACGGAGAGAGGAGAGAGCGAGAGTGGGAGCAGAGGGAAGTGGGGGGAGAGAGAGTGTGGGAGGGGGATCGAGAGGAGATAAAAACGAGAGCGGGGAAAGCAATATTTGATCATATATATATATATATATATATATATATATATATAATATATAATATAGCGGAGAGAGTGCGGATTCGAAACGGAGATCTGAAGTGGATGCGGGAAAGAGGAAGAGTGAAAAATGAAAGAGAGAGAGAGAGAGAATGAGAGAGAGAGAGAGAGGCACACAGAGAAATATCGAAATAAATAGAAAACACAGAGAGCGATGGGGCGCGAAAGAAAGAAAGCTAAGAAAAGAAGACAATAGACAATATACTATAGCCAGTGTGTGAGAGAAGAGAGAGCGAGAGAGAGAGAGTGGGGAGAGAGAGAGAGAGGAAGGGGCAGAAGAGAGAGCGAGGAGAGAGGGGGAGAGAGAGAGAGTGGGGAGAGAGAGAGGAAGGGGAGGCGGGAAAGAAAGAGCTAAGGGTGAGAAAGAAAGAGAGAGAGGAGCCTGAGAGAGGTGGGAGATGGGAGAGGAGAAGAGAGAGAGATGGGAGACGGGAGGGAGAGGCGAGAGGAGAGAGAGCCGCGCGCGCGCGAAAGAGAGAGAGAGAGAGAGCGCGCGGAGAAGGAAAGGGAGAGAGAGGGAGAGAGAGGGGGAGAGAGAGAGAGAGAGAAAGAGAGGAGAGAGGGAGGAGACAGAGGCGCGCGCGAGAAGCGAAAGGAGAAGAGAGGGAAGCGAGAGAGGGAGAGATGAGGAGAGAAGAGAAAGAGAGAGAAGAGGAGAGAAAGACGAGATGAGGATGAGGAGAGAGAGCGAGAGAGAGAGAGTAGAGAAAGAGAGAGAGAGAGAGAGAGAAGATGAAGAGCGAGGGAGGGAGAGAGAGACGGGATGGAGGAGAGCTAGGGAGACCAGAGAGATGGATGGAGAGGAGAGAGAGATGGAGAGATCGAGAGAGATGGAGAGGGAGAGAGAAGAGAGATGAGAGAAAAGAGATGGAGTAGAGGAGAGAGAGAGAGAGAGAGACGAGCAGCGAGAAGAGAGATGGGAGTGGAGAGAAGCATAGAGGAGCAGAGAGAGAGAGAGAGAGAGAGAGAGAGAGATGAGAGAGAGAGCAGAGAGAGATGGAGTGGAGAGATAGATTGAGATGAGACGATGACTGGGCGCACTCACTGCGCGCACAGTATTTATTCGCGCAGTAAATCTCACTGAATTGATTGCAGTGTTGCCAGACTGTTATAACGAATACGTGAGACACGCCTCCCCTGCCCCCTCTCCGCTCCACCTCCTCCCCGGCTATTCCTCTCTAGGCTCATCCCACCTCCTTCTAACCCTTCCCGCTTCCTCTCGCCATCACCCCTTCTCCCCTCTACCCTCCACCTCCCCCTATACCTCTCTAGGTCATCCACCTCCTCTACCCTCCCCTCCCTCTCCTCATCCCCCCTTCCTCCCCCTCTACCCTCCACCTCCTCCCTATTCCTCTCTAGGTCATCCACCTTCTCTACCCTTCCCCTCCTCTCTGCACACACTCACCTCTCCGCCCCTCTTCTCCCCATTCCCCTCTCCCTCTTCCCCACACTCCCTTTCCCCCTCCTTTCCCCATCCCTCCCTCCTACCTCCCCACACCTCCTCTCACCTCGTTCCCAGTGCCGCATTACCACTGACGAGGCGATCCTTCTCTCTATGGTCTTCCCTTTCTCTATTGCTCTCTGTCTTCTCCAATGCTCCCTGCTCTCTTCCGCCTCGCCTTCTTCCTTCTCATCCTCTTTCTCTTCCCTCCTCTCTATCTGTCTCCCGCTCATATCTTCCCTTCTCCCTCCCAAGCGTTTTCCTGCCTAGAGATAGTATGAATCCCTTTACTACGGTTACCTCTTCCTTCTCCGCTTCACCTTTCCCTTGGCTTCTCCCCATCCTAGCCCGCAATAAAAAGCGCAAGTAAAAAGTGGTGAAGCGTATCTGCCTGCCTGCTTGTCTCGCGAGCAGCTATAAGGTTACAGCTTGTCAATAATAATGCTTGCGAGTAAACGCACGATGCAGTAATCCGCCTGCCTGGACTGATTGACAGGAAAGATTTAGCCAATGAGCACCGCGATAGGGGAGTTCTAAAACGTTGCTTATTAACAAAGTGGAGACAAAAATATTAAAACTAATTAATAACAAAAATAACACGTTGCAACCGAAAAGAATGTATACAACGCTAGAATTGTTTGACCGACCCAACAATAATATCCCAGGGGGCGTAACTATATCTCGCTCATGCGAGCACGTGGATTCCAACCTATATTTTTTCATCTACGATATTCTCTTCTCGACATCCGAGTAGAAACTCTGTGATACGCTGTTAGGTGCATCCGTGCACACAGTCTCGATGTTTGCCGACGTGTTTTACCATGACGGCCGACACACGTGTCTAAACTGCAGGGTCGCATAGCGAGGCACGGCATCGTGTATATAGGGATGATGATGATGATGATGATGATGATGATGATGACGACGACGGCGATGATGATGATGCCGATGACGACGACGGCGATGATGATGATGCCGATGACGACGACGACGATGATGATGATGCCGATGACGACGACGGCGATGATGATGATGCCGAT
>NW_014579829.1:2761-16282 GCF_000485595.1 Priapulus caudatus
ATCCAGCTTAGCATGCAGAAAACTTACAGCTTAAAGTGCCTATGCACAAATGATTGTTTTTTCCAGAATTCTGTAGTCTGCTGAATATTTTATAGGTTTTAGCTTCATAACTCACACGCTCTTTCTCTACAGTAGATTGTCTGTAATGCAGCTATATACGCGTAGTGGAATGTTTCCGCCGCGCGGACAAGGATTGTGGCAAGTTTTTTAACGGCGTAGTATGATTACAGTTCACTTAACGCATAGATATATAAGATCTTCTCTATATCTATGCTGTAACCTACAATTAGGTAACTCCTAATCACTTGGTTAAACGTGGTGGGCTCTGTGTGTGTGATGTGTGTGTGTGTAGTGTGGTGTGTGTGTGTGTGTGTGGTGTGTGTGTGTGTGTGTGTGTGTGTGTGTGTGTGTGTGTGTTGTGTGTGTGTGTGTGTGTGTGTGTGGCCACAAAGCTTTATGTGCGAGGGTGTGAGTTTTTCACAGAATAACTGCGAATGATCACCCTACCATGTATTAATAACGACCAGTACTGATGCACATTTCACTCGTTAGTTTATGTATAGTTGTGCGTGTATGTGATATGAATGGCTGAATATTGTGAACAGCATAATAGGGATGGTTGCAAATAGATATCTAATGTAGATATTGTTGTTTTTATAATAATTGTTAACAACTCGGCTTTTTTATGATTTAAACAGATATTATATTATTAATATTTTTTATAATATACTTGCTCTACATTCTGATATGAGTTTGTTTGATTTGTAAATTGATGTATTGATTCATCTTCTATGTAGCTAGTAGCCTAGTATGCACCAATATTTTCATCCAGTTACTACCATTATTTTTATTGATGGACATTGGAACAAACCAATCTCCCTCTCCTTCCAGAAACCACCTGTTAGATTCCCCACCTCTCTATAACTCTCACCCTCACCTTCCCCCTCTTTCCGTCTCTCTCATACCTTCTCTCTTTCCACGTTGAACAAGGCACAAAGGACACTGTCACTGCATAGGAAAGGTCGGCATACACTCCCTCTATGCAACCAACAGTTACGAGATAGTTATGTATAAACCTTTCCCCCATGATCAATTTATAGACACCTGCTACACGAATCTATACCATATATACATCCTACTGGACACACGTGCACGAATACACGCCCACACACACGAACGCACGCACGCACGGGCACGCACGGTGGCAGCAGCACGACACATACGTCACTGCACGCACACACGCATGGCTTGGTCACAATTGGCCATATCATGCATCTACACAAACACACACAGCGCACGCACAACGCACACGGACACACGCACACATACACACGCATGATTGGGTAACAATGACCATATCAGCATCAGTACACGACCAGAGAGCGAGAGAGAGAGAGAGAAAGAAAGAAAAGAGAGAGATAGAGAGAGAGAGGAGGAGAGAGAGAGAGAAAGAGAGAGAGAGAGACATCGACGCCCGGTGACCGGACTGGTTACGTACGTTGCCCCGCACGCGGACATGTTCTAATGGACGGATTAGCGGACATCTGGTCTCTACTGGTCGGCATCTCGCGTGCGTAAATAGACCGCTCATCACAAACGCGAGCCATTGATCGCTTGTGGGTGCTGAGTAGTGCATAGGTTTGTGTGCGCATTATCTTAGCACGGTAGCGTATGATAGCGGGGGCACCCCACCCCCTCCGTGTTTCCCGGCGTGATCGATGTGATGCGCGAGGAGGGGGAGGTGGGAGGGGGCGGTTTTGGGACAAACGCGTAAACGTGTAACGTCAGTCAACGTGTGTTGTGTGTGTGTGTGTGTGTGTGTGTGTGTGTGTTGCGTGCGTCGTGTGTGTGCGTGTGTGTGTGTGTGTGTGTGTGTGTGTTGTGTGCGGGCATGCGTGTGTGTTTTGCGTGCGTGCATGAGTGTGCAGGTGCGGGCATCCGTGTGTGTTTTGCGTGCGTGCATGAGTGAGTGTGTGTGCGTGTGTGTGGCGTGTGTGTGTGCGTGCGCCATGTAACAGGGATTGCAATCTCGTCGTCCGTGGAACAAGAAGTCTTAATTCCAAATCTAAACCGACAATGTAAATCAACATCAGAGCACCGTTACCTGAAGCCACTTTTCGCCCACGCCGCTGCCGCGCGGTAGTTTTTCTGCGGCATCGCGCCTGAAGGGGCCAACCTTTTCCCACGCGCTGCCCGCGGTACTTGCGCATGCGCTGAAGGCACCTTTTCCCGCACGCGCTGCCCGCGTACCGGGTGGCTTTCCCCACTTGGAGTTCTGGACGCATCAGCCAATTCAGCGCAGCGTCCATTCCACTCGACTTCTCGAAAGCAACAATGTGAAATGAAATAACCACCTAGCCCTGAACCCTCAGCTAACCCTAACCCTAACACGTACCCGAACGCCTAGGACACTGAACTATCAATCCGCAAACCGATAAATATATAAGAACCATTATTACATAAATACATTCTATGGTGGGTCGCAGGATCAAGTGGAAAAAAAAAATTTCGTGCCCGGGCCCCACCGCCGCCTCCGCGCCAGCCACCTCCGCTGCTTCCGCTTCTTGCTGCAACTACGCGCCGCCTCCGCTGGCTGCTGCTTGCTGCTACCATAACGCCGCCTCTGCTTGCTGCTGCTGTGCGCTACCACCGCCGCCTCCGCTGGCTGCCTGCTGCTGCTACTACCGCCGCCTCTGCTGCTGCTGCTGCTGCTGGCTGGCTACCCACCAGCCGCCCTCCGCTGCTTGCTGCTGCTGGCTACCACCGCGCCTCCGCTGCTGGCTGTCTGTTGCTCCCACCGCCGCCTCGCTGCGTGCTGCCTGTGGCTGAATTACGCTAACGATGTGTGTTCGCTGGGAGAGACAAATGACAGCGCCATTATCACCATGGTGATCATGGTAAACAGGCACATCAGGCGGCGAACGCATGACGCGCTATTGTGATGTCCGCAAGCGGAAGAGGCGCGTCGTCGCTACGTTAAAGTCGGCCAGTTTATCTCCCGGCGTGCGTGCGTGCGTGCTCGTGGCGTGCGCTGCGTGCGTGCGCCGTGAGTCACCGATGGCTTCATGAAGCAAAGGGATTTGATGACAGCGAGGAGGAAGCGGGCGAGAGAGGAGGAGGAGGAGGAGGAGGAGGATGGGAGCAAGAGCAGTGGCGAAATGAGGAGGGGAGGGGGAAGAGGGAGTGGAGGAAGTGAGGAGAACAAGGATGAGAGAGATGAGAAGGTAGGAGAGAAGGAGAGGAGGATGAAAGGAGGAGGAGAAGGAGGAGAAGGAAAATAGATGAGAAAGAGAAGGAGAAGGAGGAGAGAAGGAGGAGGAGAAGGATGAGAAGGAGGAAGTGCGCGAGGCATTATAAAAGCGTTAGGAGGAGGATGATAACGAAGAATGAAAGTGTCGACAAGACGGGTGAAGGGAGGAGAGAGGAGAGAGGAGGAGGAGGATGCGAGGGGGAGAGGAGAATTATGATAGAGAGGATGAGGATGAGAAGGAAGATGAAAACAGATAATTAAATAACGACACGCCTGTTGGTTTGCAACTTGTGGTACATGACCAGTCCGCCTGCAAAACTGCTGCTTGCCTGCCAGATATACACGGGCACGCCTTCGTACACGCCTGCTCTCTTGTTACACACACGCACGCACGCACGCACGCACGCGCGCACACGCACACACATGTACGCACGTCACGTACATGTAGGCCACGTCAGTGCGTCAAACCTTTATCGTGAAAATCGGATTACGTATTATTCTTTTTTACGTATTTTTTAATTACAACACTCCCCCTCCCTCCCCTCCCCCGCGGAACCGCGAACACCGGAGGATGGGGAGAGGGGGGAGGGCTTGTCAAACGTGACTGGAATTAAACACACTCCGCTATACACAGTATTACACTCTGCATTACAGTGTGATGATTGTCAATCACCACTCAAATTCAATTAAACATGCTCTGCAGCTTAAATGGCTAAATTAGAAGAGCGAGCGAGCGAGCGAGAGAACGAGCATGTGGCAACTGCTACCGATTCAGTAACTTTCTCTCAGAACGAAACCCACAATTTAAAAAATCTGGAATTATTGACGTGGTTTTAATAGACGCAGCAGCAGCAGCAGCAGCAGTAGCAGCAGTAGCAGTAGTAGCAGCAGTAGCAGCAGTAGGCAGTAGTAGCAGCAGTAGCAGTAGTAGCAGCAGGGCAGCAAGTAGCAGCTTGTAGGGCGTAGCAGGCAGCAGCAAGCAAAGCATATGTCAGTAGTGAGGCAGCAGCAAGGCAGTAGCATCTGTAGCAGTAGTCAGCAGCAGCAGCAGATGTAGGGCAGTAAGGGCCGCAGGCACGTAGGCAGTAGTACTAGCAGGCAGCAGTAAGCAGCAGAGGCAGTAGTAGGCAGCAGTAGGCAGATGTAGCAGTACGCAGCAGCAAGTAGCACACGTAGTAGCAGCAGCAGGCTAGTAAGCAGCGCCAGTCAAGCGTAGTATGCAGGGCAGTAGCAGAATGTAGCAGTAGCAAGGCAGCAGCAGTACAGGCAGCGCGTAGTAAGGCAGCAAGCCGTAGTAAAGCAGCAGCAGCCAGCAGCAGTAGCAGCAGTAGCAATAGCAGCAGCAGTTAGTGCAATAGGCAAGCACGTAGCATGTAGTACGCAGCAGGCAGCAGTAGCAGATTGTACAGTAGCCAGCAGCAGCAACAGGCAGCAGTAGTAGCAGCAGCAGTAGCACAAACAGGCAGTAGCGGCGAGTAGCAGCAAGTAGCAGCAGCAAGCAGCAGTAGCAGCACAGCAGCAGCGGCAGTAACAGGCAGTAGCAGTAGGCAGCAGCAGGCCAGTAAGCCAGCAGCAGCAGGCAGCAGCAAGCAGCGGTAAGCAGCAACAGCTGTAGCAACAGCATTAGCAGCAGTAGCAGCAGCCAGCAGCAGTAATTCTAGGCAATAGCAGCAGCAGTAGGCAATAGCAGCCAGCAGTAAGGCAGTAGTCAGGCAGGGAGCAGCAGTACGCAGATGTAGGCAGTAGCAGGCAGCCGAGCAACAGGCAGCAGTAGTAGGGGCAGCAGCAGTAGCAAAGGGCAGCAGCAGTAGCGGCGCAGTAGCAGGCAGTAGGCAGCATGCAGCAGCAGTAGCAGGCAGCACAGGCGCAGCGAGTAACAGCAGTAGCAGTAGCAGCAGCAGCAGTAGCAGCAGTAGCAGGCAGGCAACAGCAGCGGATAAGCAAGCATACAGCTGTAGGGCAACAGCAGTAGCAACATGTAGGGCAGGCCAGCAAGCCAAGCAGTACAACAGCAGTAGATTACAGCAGTAGCAGAGCAGCAGTAGCAGCAGACAGCAGCAGCGACATCCCAACGGCAGCAGGCAGGAAGCAAGTAGCAGCAGCAAGCAGCAGCCAGCTCAGGCAGCAGTAGTAGCAGCAGCAGCAGCAGCATCCCACGGCACTCACTCAGCAATTGCAGCGAGGAGAGAAATCAACGCTAATTGTGTGACGACCGGCGGTAACGAACGGCGACGACGTCGGAGAAAGAATTCACCGTCGGCTGGAAGTGAACACTTGACGCGTCGTCGACGACGTCCGCTCCCTACGCGAAGCGGCGACGAAGCCACGCCCTCCCCCGATGGCAATGGGCAGGTTTACATCCCCTCCAGTATGCCTGGCCAGCATAACATATAATAATATTACTCGTAAATAATATATATTCTAATAATATAATACATACATAATATATGAACTTCTATATATCCCATCCTATATGAACTCCACGGAACACGGTATAGCTTCTCCTTCCCACCAACAGGACGTATGGACCAGGGACCTTCTCCCTGTGCGGTAACATTGTTTCTCTTGACGTAAAACTAGCTGGACGGGCGGCAGTGACGAATGACTGATGATGAATGACTGGGACGAATTGACGATGATGATGACGTTGGGACGTGTTGATGACGAGCTGCTCAAATATGATAATTTGGAGCGGACGAGCGAATGTTAACCTTCTACCACACTCGCTACACAACGGCCGCAGCCTCCTCCTCCTGCCCTCTCCCGCCGCCTCCCACCGGCCTGCCGTCTCCTGCTTCCTCCGCCCCTCCGCCTCTCCGGCGCCCTCCCGCCTCCTCTTCCTCTGCCGCCTCTCTTCTACCGCCTCCTTCCCCCATCTCCTCCGTCACCGCTATCCGCTACCACAGCCTCTCGTCCGGCGAAAATATTTGCGAAGATTACAAATGTAATTTACATTTCGAAACCGAGCTTATGCGATGTAGCGAACGCGTCGCCGCGTGTCTGCACGCGCGCCGCCGCAGCTGCCGACGACGAATCGACGATTGACCGACGATGACGACGACGACGACGACGCATGACGAGCGATGACGACGACGACTCGACGGACGACGACGATGACGACGATGACGACGACCGACGAACGACGAACTAAGCCGTCGTTATTATAAATCGCACCGCAGCGAGAGCGAGCGCGACTGCCAGCGAACCCGTGGTGGCTGTCATCGTCATCAGATCATCATCGTCGTCGTCGTCATCGGGCATCATCATTCATTGTCCGTCGTCGTCAATCGCATCCTGCATCATTCGTCGTCGTCGTCATCGGCATCATCACATCGCCTCAGTGCATGTCTCATAGTTCAGTGCATGTTTCATAGTTCAGTGCATGTCTCAGAGCTCAGTGCATGTCTCATAGTTCAGTGCATGTTTCATAGTTCAGTGCATGTCTCAGAGCTCAGTGCATGTCTCATAGTTCAATGCATGTTTCATAGTTCAGTGCATGTTTCATAGTTCAGTGCATGTCTCATAGTTCAGTGCATGTTTCATAGTACAGTGCATGTTTCATAGTTCAGTGCATGTCTCAGAGTTGAGTGCATGTCTCAAACTATGCCATAGAGTTCATGTACATGCTCTATAGATTAGTGCTTGTCTCAGAGACCAGAGACTCAGAGACCAGAGCATGTCTCAGAGACCTGTACATGTGTATGCATCATGCATGTGGGTGTGATGATGACAGTAGATCAGGGCAAGTGTTAATGAAAGGGGTTGTTAGGGGGGCCATGCTGGTGTGGTATTTGGGATCACGCCCCTCACTGCCCCCACCCCGGGCAACCATACTATCCACACGCCCTAGCTCCCCCGTCTCACCGCTAATCGATCACATCAAGCGTGTATAACATATATTGATAGCTATCACTGTGTATCAATACGATCGCAGCTATACAATGTATATACACCGTTGTGTATGTATATGTACATCACGCGTTCATGCTGTATGTATGTCACGCGTGCCTACCTGAGCAGCTAGTACTCTGGGAGGGCAATTCGACGGTCCTGGTCCCATGAGCAGCTTGTGGGGGAACTGTAACGGCTTTAGCAGTCTCTCTGCCGGCCGGACAACGCTCCGTAAGTACTGGGCCATCTTAGATCACACAGAACGCAGGAGATGTTGTTAGGATGTTGTTCGACCTTCTGCCAGCACACGTCAACAGCGGAGAATGCATGCTCACATGTTTTGAAGTTAGTTAACCTGTGCTGCCATCGTTGGAGGACAGCTGATTCCTGTAATCGGTCATCGCTTGGGGCAAGGGTATGTACGCCTATGTAGGTCAGTCACTCACACGTACACACGCGCGGTGCAAACATGGGTCAGGGCCATAGTATTTCATCATAACAACCAAGCCGCCAAAGTGCTGCTATTGATTCTCAATATCATTGCAATTAATAGTCGTTTTGTTGCTTGATGCTACTGTTGCTACCCATGCCATGCCACCTCCGCCTCCGCTGCTCGCGCCTACATGTACTGCGGCTACTGCCATGCTTTGTGTGCATGCATGGGCACATCTACTACCGGAGCAGCGCGTATAAATAACCCCCGAGGAGCACGCAATATTATTTATTAATTAAATACGTTATTGGAGAATTAGATTTCACATGTATTCCGCGCGTGCTGTTGGATCATCGATGAGTGTTTAGTTCGTTACAGGCACTGTCAGGCCTGATGCGAACAGGTGTTGTTTAATTGTTGTTTGTTGTTATAGCGGGACCCCCGGGGGGGGGGAGAGGGGTACTCACCCTTTTTGGGGGTCGCCACCTATTCCCTCCCTCCCTCTCCCCCCTCCTCCCCTCCCTCCCCTCTCCCCCCTCCTCCCCCTCTCCTCTCTCTCACATCTTGCACGCGGTGATGGCTTCCTGCAGCACCTTCAGCACTCTCCTCACGTTCTCCTCGGTAGCGTTGTACCCCATCAGGCCGATACGCCACACCTTGCCAGCGGTCGGACCCAGCCCCCCACTGATCTCCACCGCGTGCTTGCTCATGCAGTGCTCCACGACGCGCTTCCACGCCACCCCGTCCGGCACGACGACAGCCGTTACCGTCGGCAACCGAGCATCCTCGTTCTCGACGAGCAGCTTCAGTCCAAGATCCTCGATCCCGCGCCACAGGAGGCGGGCGCAGCGGAGGTGCCTCTCCCAGCACACCTCCAGGGTTTCCTCCGCGAGCATGGAGAGTCCCTCCCTCAGCGCGTACATGCTGGAGATCGGGGCGGTGTGGTGGTAGCGACGTGGCCCCGCGTCACACCCCCAGTAGTTCGCCAGTTCCACGACATCGAAGTAGTAGGAGCGCACCCTGGTGGCGCGCGCGGCGACGCGCGCCATCGCGCGCTCCGAGAACGAGATCGGCGAAACGCCAGGGGGCGCCCCGATCACCTTCTGCGCGCCCGTGTAGACGACGTCGATGCCGAGAGCGTCGGCGAAGAACGGAGCGCCACCTAGCGAGGCGACCGTGTCGACGAGGAGGAGGCAGTCTCGCGCGCGACACAGCTCGCCGACGCCCTCTAGTGGCTGCATCGTCCCCGCCGACGACTCACCGTGACAGACGAACGTCAGAGACGGCGCGTGCTCCGCCATGGCGGCGGCGATGTTGGCGAGCGTGAACACCTCGCCAGGGGGCACCACGATGGTGCGGACGTCGGCGCCGTGCCGCGCCGCCATGTCTGCCGCGCGCGCCCCCCAGTGGCCGTTCTTGGCGATGAGTACGACGTCCCCCGGCTCGACGATGTTGCAAATGGCCGCCTCCATGGCCGCGTGGCCGGTGCCGCTGACGGCCAGCGTGACGGCGTTGGCAGTCTGGAACGCGTAGCGCGCTCCCGCCTTCACGTCGTCCATCACCGAACAGAACTCCGCGTGAAGGTGACCCAGCAGCGGCAGCGCCTGCGACGAGAAACAAGAGAACGTGCTCGCGCTTGACCGAAGAAAGCGCGCGGCATGGGGGGGGGGGAGAGCTTGCGAACTATATGATCTAGCAAACTTGGGGTTCGTAATCACGTGAAAGATATCCCGCGGTACACAGGAGAGGGAGGAGTGGGAGAACTAGCAGGGGGGTCGGAAATATGTAAGTTCTCGCAGAGAAGAGTCTCACGTATTCCGATGTTGTCAAGCGGATTCTTTTCGCACGAATTCTCGTACATTCCTCAACTCTTTACTTTACGTAACGTGCCTAACTACTTAACGTGCCTAACTACTTAACGTGCCTAACTACTTAACGTGCCTACCTACTTAACGTGCGGGTCATTACGGAGAATGAATCGGAGATTAATTTTTCGAGAGGTAATGTTATCGCTATAGCGACGGCCGTGCCGGATCAACGTTCCGCGAAATGCCGAATAGATTGTCGATGATCTAAGCTTCCTCGACGGCTGTTGTTTCAAGCTGCGGGAATTATTGCGCAAAGGAAATAGGCAAATATTTGTGAATGGACGGATTTCGCAGAGCGTAATTTATCGCTCGTGATGCTTATAATGTCTGTGCATGTGCGAGGAGCGCAGTGATGCCTCGGACTCAGACCGTGCGTGCCTGCGTTCAATGTCTCATAGTTCAGTGCATGGTTCATAGTTCAGTGCATGTCTCATAGTTCAGTGCATTTCTCAGAGTAAAGTGCATGTTTCATAGTTCAGTGCATGTTTCATAGTTCAGTGCATGTCTCAGAGTTCAGTGCATGTCTCATAGTTCAGTGCATGTTTCATAGTTCAGTGCATGTCTCATAGTTCAGTGCATGTCTCATAGTTCAGTGCATGTCTCATAGTTCAGTGCATGTCTCAGAGTAAAGTGCATGTTTCATAGTTCAGTGCATGTCTCATAGTTCAGTGCATGTCTCAGAGTAAAGTGCATGTTTCATAGTTCAGTGCATGTCTCAGAGCTCAGTGCATGTCTCATAGTTCAATGCATGTTTCATAGTTCAGTGCATGTTTCATAGTTCAGTGCATGTTTCATAGTTCAGTGCATGTTTCATAGTTCAGTGCATGTCTCATAGTTCAGTGCATGTTTCATAGTACAGTGCATGTTTCATAGTTCAGTGCATGTCTCAGAGTTGAGTGCATGTCTCAAACTATGCCATAGAGTTCATGTACATGCTCTATAGATTAGTGCTTGTCTCAGAGACCAGAGACTCAGAGACCAGAGCATGTCTCAGAGACCTGTACATGTGTATGCATCATGCATGTGGGTGTGATGATGACAGTAGATCAGGGCAAGTGTTAATGAAAGGGGTTGTTAGGGGGGCCATGCTGGTGTGGTATTTGGGATCACGCCCCTCACTGCCCCCACCCCGGGCAACCATACTATCCACACGCCCTAGCTCCCCCGTCTCACCGCTAATCGATCACATCAAGCGTGTATAACATATATTGATAGCTATCACTGTGTATCAATACGATCGCAGCTATACAATGTATATACACCGTTGTGTATGTATATGTACATCACGCGTTCATGCTGTATGTATGTCACGCGTGCCTACCTGAGCAGCTAGTACTCTGGGAGGGCAATTCGACGGTCCTGGTCCCATGAGCAGCTTGTGGGGGAACTGTAACGGCTTTAGCAGTCTCTCTGCCGGCCGGACAACGCTCCGTAAGTACTGGGCCATCTTAGATCACACAGAACGCAGGAGATGTTGTTAGGATGTTGTTCGACCTTCTGCCAGCACACGTCAACAGCGGAGAATGCATGCTCACATGTTTTGAAGTTAGTTAACCTGTGCTGCCATCGTTGGAGGACAGCTGATTCCTGTAATCGGTCATCGCTTGGGGCAAGGGTATGTATCAGATGTACGCCTATGTAGGTCAGTCACTCACACGTACACACGCGCGGTGCAAACATGGGTCAGGGCCATAGTATTTCATCATAACAACCAAGCCGCCAAAGTGCTGCTATTGATTCTCAATATCATTGCAATTAATAGTCGTTTTGTTGCTTGATGCTACTGTTGCTACCCATGCCATGCCACCTCCGCCTCCGCTGCTCGCGCCTACATGTACTGCGGCTACTGCCATGCTTTGTGCGCATGCATGGGCACATCTACTACCGGAGCAGCGCGTATAAATAACCCCCGAGGAGCACGCAATATTATTTATTAATTAAATACGTTATTGGAGAATTAGATTTCACATGTATTCCGCGCGTGCTGTTGGATCATCGATGAGTGTTTAGTTCGTTACAGGCACTGTCAGGCCTGATGCGAACAGGTGTTGTTTAATTGTTGTTTGTTGTTATAGCGGGACCCCCGGGGGGAGGGAGAGGGGTACTCACCCTTTTTGGGGGTCGCCACCTAAATGGGAAAATTGAGGGCAAAAAGATGACTCGGCAGTGAAAACATGGGGCAAAAATATGGCAAGGACAAAATTGGGGGGTAAAAAGAAGGCTAGAACAAATTCGGGGGGGGGGGAACAAGAAAGATGGCAAGGAACGCATAAAATATATTGGGGGGCCAATAATCTGTCGGCGCAATACACACACTACACACACACACAACACACACGACACACACACCACACCACACGACACACATGTCACACAGCATCACACACACACGTACACACACACACACACACACACACACATCGACACACTGTACACACACACACACACACACACACACACACACACACACACACACACTCACACACACACACACATGTCAACACACACACACACACTACAATAATATACTATATATATATATACTATATATATTATATATTATATATCATATATATATAATATACGTCACTATGCGGAGTACCCCTCCCCCCTCCCGGGATTGTGGACCTGATGGCGTGAATGTTTTTGTGACGATCAAGATATACGCAGAGATTCATCCGAACGCAGTTTTAATTCAATTTCACCGGAAACTTAACTTACGAAGTCCGTTCGTATTCTCGCCTGTGTAAGTCGGCAGTCCTAGTTGTTTTAGGCAATATGGATGAGGTCGCTTTCAGTGCCAATCAATTGGCGAGTCACGCGCGGAAAAGGAGGCGGGTGGGGAGGGGGGGAGGGGGAGGGAGAGACTGCGTTATTCTCAGCCATCCAGCTGAATGCGGGTTTGAACCGCTTGTTCTTTCTCTCTCCCCCTCCTTCAGTGTGCCTCTCTCCCGCTCTCTCCCGCTGTCTCTCTCTTCTCTCCCCCTCTTGTCTCTTCTCTCCTTCTTCTTTCTCATCTCTCTCTCTCTCTCTCTCTCTCTCTCTCTTCTTTCATCTTCTCTGGTCCCTTTCTCTCTCCCCTCTTTCCCTTGCCTTCTCGCTGCTCTCTCTTCTCCCGCTGTCTCTCTCCCGCTCTCTTCCCTTCTATCTCTCTTCTCCTTTCTCCCGTGCCTCTCCCTCTCTCTCTCTCTCTCTCTCCTCTCTCTCTCTCTCTCTGCTCTCTCTCTCTTCTCTCTTTCTCTCTCTCTCATCGCGGCTCTTCTCTCTCTCTCTCTCTCTCTCTCTTCTCTCGCTCTCTTCTCTCTCTCTCTCTCTCTTTCTCTCTCTCTTCTCTCCTCTCTCTCTATCTCTGAGGACTCCCCCCTCTCTTCTCTCTCTGGCCTCCCTCTCTCTCTCTCTGCTCGCTCTCTCTCTCTCTCTCTCTCTCTCTCTCTCTCTCTCTCTCTCTCGTCTGTCAGCGCGTTCTCCCCTTTTCTTTCTACGAGCCGCATATCATCCCAAACTCTCCCTGAAACCGGCGGGAAATTGAGAGCGGCCGAACTAAGCCGTTCTGTATAGCAATGCTCGCGGTTATTCCAGCAGCCGAGCTATAGCGCGCAATCAGACTCGTCTCCCTGCTTCCACAAACACACACAGATCTCTGCTTCCACTAACACACACAGCTCTAACATTTCCCGCTATACACACGCGAAGCATTTTTTCTGCTTAACAAGTCTTCGTCGTGGAAAATCTTGCGACTATCTAGCAGGTGCGTGCTGTCGCTAGCATTCGGGTTTTTTTCCCTTCATCGCAAAAATACGACGAATTTCTCAATATAATCTAATCTAAAACACAATCGGGAGTGAATAAAAAACACGTTTATTTATTTATTCGCGATTATTATGTATTGGTAATTGTGTTCTTGGTCCTGAACAAGAAATGTCTGGGTGTGGTGTGGGGAATACGTAATAACCATGAGGAATAGGAGAAACATGAGTAAGTAATATGTTTATTACGTTTTCTCATTAGTTTAGAACGTTTTCTCTCTCTCTCTCTCTCTCTCTCTCTCTCTCTCTCTCTCTCTCTCTCTCTCTCTCTCT
>NW_014579829.1:17287-18252 GCF_000485595.1 Priapulus caudatus
GAGAGAGAGAGAGAGAGAGAGAGGAAGAGAGAAAGAGAGAGAGAAAGAGAGAGAGAGAGAGAGAGAGAGAGAGAGAGAGGAAGAGAGAGATGGTGTATAGTGTGTAGCTGGCGTATCAGTACGGCGGTAATGTGACCACGCAGCATGCAGCATCGTCTGCTGGTCCCGCTATAGTCGTCTGCTGCTGTCTCCGCCGCAGGCAGGCAGGCGGACAGCGTCGCAAAATGCAATTGATTTTTAATTGCGCTTGAAATCCGCGCTAAACTCGGCCAACTGCTGCTTGTGTGCGTGCGTGTATGTGTGGGTGTATGTGCGTGTGTATGTGCGTGCGTGCGTGTGTGTGTGTGTGTGCGTGCCTACGTGTGTGTCTGTGCGTGCGTGCATGAGCGCGCCGATGTATCTAATATATGCTAATAATATATATATATATATATATATATATATGTGTGNGCCCCGCATCCCTGCCCCGCATCCCTGCCTGCATCCCTGCCTGCATCCCTGCCTGCATCCCTGCCCGCATCCCTGCCTGCATCCCTGCCTCTCGCCCATCGCCGCACGCGCGCCGTGTAGCGTAGCATCATCAGTGTCTGCATCATCAGCGTCTGCATCATCAGTGACCGCATCATCAGCGTCCGCATCGTCAGCGTCCGCATCATCAGTGACCGCATCATCAGCGTCCGCATCGTCAGCGTCCGCATCATCAGCGTCCGCATCATCAGCGACCGCATCATCAGCGTCCGCATCGTCAGCGTCCGCAACATCAGCGACCGCATCATCAGCGTCCGCATCGTCAGCGTCCGCATCATCAGCGTCCGCATCGTCAGCGACCGCATCATCAGCGACCGCATCGTCAGCGTCCGCATCATCAGCGTCCGCATCGTCAGCGTCCGCATCATCAGCGTCTGCATCATCAGCGTCCGCATCATCAGCGTCCGCATCGTCAGCGTCCGCATCATCAGCGTCCG
>NW_014579829.1:20977-23023 GCF_000485595.1 Priapulus caudatus
TCTCTCTCTCTCTCTCTCTCTCTCTCTCTCTCTCTCTCTCTCTCTCTTTCCATGCCCTCTTCCCCCTGCTCTACTCCACTCTTTCTCTAGGCCTCCTCCCCCTCCTCTACTCTACTATATCCACAGGCCCTCCGCCCCTCCTCTCCTCTCTTTCTCTCTCTCCATCCCCCCTCTCTCCATTCCTCTCTCTCCAGGCCCTCCTCCCCTTCTCTACTCCACTCTCTCTCGTGCATGAGTCTTGCTTGCATCTCTGTGGGCTGAATCGTCGTGGGCTGCATCATCTGTGGGCTGCATCATCTGTGGGCTGCATCATCTGTGGGTTGCATCATCAGCGAAATGCCGCTAGACACATAATTACGTATTCAGTGTGGACACCGCGCAGGGAGAGAGAGGGAGAGAGAGGGACAGAAAGAGGCAGAGAAGGAGAAAAGGAGGGAAAGGGAGAGAGAGAGTCAGAGAGAGAGAGCCAGAGAGAGAGGTGGGTGGGAGAGAAATAGAGGTGGGAGAGAGAGAGAGGTGGGAGAGAAAGAAAGGTGGGAGAGAGCGAAGGGGAGAGATGAGGAGAGGAGAGAGGAGAGAGGGGAGAGAGGGGAGAGGAGGGGAGAGGAGGGGAGAGGAGGGGAGAGAAGAGGGGAGAGGAGGGGAGAGGAGGGGAGAGGACGGGAAAGAAGGGAGAGGAGGGGAGAGGAGGGGAGAGGAGGGGAGAGGAAAGGGAGGAGGGAGAGGAGGGAGAAGAGAATCTTAGTGCTTGAGTTACTTAATTGAGAAAGTATCCTCGCTCCACTCCCCCCTTTCTCGCCCCTCGCCCCTCTCCCTCCTCTCCCTCCTTCCTCTCCCCCTCCCTCGTCCCTTTCCCTCCTCTCCCCCTCCCTCCTCCTCTCCCCCTCCTTCGTCCCTCTCCATCCTCTCCCCTCCTTCTCCTAAGGTAAGGAAACGGGAAGGAGAGAAAGACAAGCGGGGAATAAGGGGAAGCAGGGAGGCGGCGGGAAGATGAATAATCGGGTTGAAAGAGGAGCAAGAGACCAGGGAGGAGGAATGCTGACGCAAGGGGAAAAGACTAAGCAGGGATGCATAGAGGAAGGGAAAACAAGGAGAGAGTAAATATAAGCAGAGGGAAGACGAGGACAGGAAGGCAGAGAGACGGGGAGAAAATCGAGAAGCTATAATTATTAGTTCGATCGTTGCCGAAAAGGCAGGGAGGACGTATGGTGGGTGGGAAGAAGGAGGCTGGGGCGGTAGGGATATAGGAGCGTGGGGAAAGGGGTGCGAGCGGGTAGCAGGGAGAGACAGGGGAGAGAATGGGGGAATAGGAGAGGCAGAGAGTCAATACAGCTACTAGAGAGTGAGGGAGGAAGTCAGATTATGATGGAGGCGAAAGTGACGATGACGGGGGGGGGGGGGTGTACGATGGCGGAAGAGGCAGGGAGGACGTATGGTGGGTGGGAAGGGGTGGAGGGTGGGAGGTGAGAGGAGCGGGGTGTACGATGGCGGAAGAGGCAGGGAGGACGTATGGTGGGTGGGAAGGGGTGGAGGGTGGGAGGTGAGGGGAGCGGGGTGTACGATGGCAGCTCCTCTCACCTCCCACCCTCCACCCCTTCCACACCCACCATACGTCCTCCCTGCCTCTTCCGCCATCGTACACCTCTCACCTCCCACCCTCCACCCCTTCCCTCTCGCACGCTGCGGTTTTCGTGACCAGTAGCCGCGGTCACACAAACACACGGTGCGCGCCTGCATGCTTACAAGTTAATGAAGCCATTCTCCTAGCCAGTATAGGCAAATTGGCGATTAATCGAGCCAGCTTTGCCGTCCGGTAACAACAACGACTCCGGGGCCGTGGCGGCCTCTCGTTAAGCCGCTCTCACGTCGGAATAAGTCTCTCCCGTCCCCCTCCTCCGCGCGTGCGTGCGTGCGTGCGCGTGCGCGCGTGTGTGTGTGCACATGTGTGCCTGCGTGTGTGTTTGTCTCCCTCTCTCGATCTTTCTCTCTGTGTGTGTGTGTGTGTGTGTGTGTGTGTGTGTGTGTGTGTGTGTGTGTGTGTGTGTG
>NW_014579829.1:23901-25258 GCF_000485595.1 Priapulus caudatus
CGCTACACGCCGAAACGCGTACGACAGCACAACACCACCGCGACACACACACAGCGATCGGCACGGCGCGCGCGCATCACACACGACACGCGCGCGCGACACACACACCACACCCAAGCCGTGGCCGTCTAATCCCGTCGTTCCCGCTGGGAGCGTTCGAGGGGCCGCGCACCACAGCACCCAGCGTCGGCACACACCACGCGCGCAACACAGGACGCAACACGCACCAGCTCGCACGCGCATCTAACACACACACTCGCGCGCGCGCACACTACACACACCGCGCACACACATCCCACGCCAGGCGCACAAGCGATCACCGCAACAACACAAACGCGGCGGGCGACTACAGCACACACCGCGCGCGGCTACACACAACAGAGCGCTGCACAACTACAAACACAGGACCGCACTGCACTGCACGACGTGCCGGGGGCACACACATCAACACACACAGGACAGCACAACGGCACACATCACCACATACACACACCGCATGCGCTCACTACGCAGCACTTACAACACCGCACACCCCACACACAGCACATATATGTCCCAACCAACGCGCATCAGACTCACATACCACGCACGCACGGTGCCACGCACCCAGCGCACGGCGCATCGGGAGCCGGAGACGCTCTGTGTGGTCCTATAGAGCTAATAACTGCTGGCACGTCGCATCCACAGAGCGAGTCCGCGTGGCGTGGCGCAGCCGTGTGAAGTGAAGTGCCACACACCTACACTATATACAGATCCTGTCTGCGCGGACAGACGACACCCTTCACACACCACGAAACACACGCACGCGACTGCACGCACGCACGGACTCCGCAACGGGTTCACACACACACATAGCTACAAACAACACAAACCCGCAACACGCACGCACGCTACGCTACGCACGCACGCACACACACACACACACACACGCACACACACACGCACACACACACTACCAGCCATACCTAGAGCTACGCAGCCATGACCAGCGCTATGCAGTGTGGGGTATAGAACTATAGCCCTTCGCTCCGCCACACGCCTGTGGCAGAGCGAAGGGCTAGAGAGGGGCTAGCTAGAGCTTCTAGAGCTGGTTCTAGAGCAGAGTTCTAGAGCTGGGGCTGTGTGTACTCACGTCGGTGAGATGGTGTATGGTAATGCCGAGCTACTGCTTGTCCGGCTCACGCGAGGCCTGAATGGTTTCAGCTTCCTTGACTCCGCATCCTTCGTCAGAGAGAGAGAGAGAGAGAGAGAGAGAGAGAGAGAGAGAGAGAGAGAAGAGAGAGAGAGAGAGAGAGAGAGAGAGAGAGAGAGAGAGAGAGAGAGAGAGAGAGAGAGAGAGAGAGAGAGAGAGAGAGAG
>NW_014579830.1:0-1287 GCF_000485595.1 Priapulus caudatus
AAACTCCTCATTCAATTACTACTATTCATTACTACAGTCGCACCCCGTTAGTACGAAACTGACGGGCCAAAGAAAAATAATCGTATTAAGCGGGTTTCCTATATTATATTAGCCTTAATTCGAAGAGAAAACAATAGATTAGAAGGTGTGTACAAAGTGTTTTATATAGAAATGAAAATACCGGGACAGAAAATTTTATGTTAGTAACAGGATCCTTGTATTATTGTCTTTGTATCAAATTAATATTTTACTAAAAGATTACTATGAATCAGGCCGGGATTTAAAGAAATCATCGTAGTCTCATCAGCGTAACGAGCGAATATGGCCGCCGGAGACGGCTATTTCGCGAGTAGTAATAAGGTAGTAACTGCTATACAACAACAACGAGGGATCTTACCCGAGTATACCCAAGAAAGCAGTAGCAAGCAGCAACATGCTTCATACCCAAGCACAAAATTGTAGCATATATCACGAGTTACCAGATTCACGATTCACGAGTCACGATCACCAGATTTTCTTGGTACACCATACCACTCTTCATATCATAGAATCAGTGGTGAAAAAAGCACATGTTCTTTTATTCACTCCTGAGAGAATAAAGGTAGAAATCAATGAGAGACACACACTAAAACTACAGTTGATTTTAACATGATTTGAATCGTATAAATTTGCGGAATTATAATGTTATATAATAGTAATAGTTGATAGATTGTTATCCACAAACCCTAAGAGCGAGAATCGGCATCAACAGAAATGCTGTCAACTAACACACATCTGATAACATATACAATATTCATTATGCACACGTGACAACAATAGACTTATGTTAGTTTACTACTGTTCGATGATAATGATGATGATGATGATGATGATGATGATAATAATAATGATATAGGTGATGATGATAATGACGACCATGACGACGATGGTAATGATGATGACGATGATGACAATGATGATTCACAATAATCTATTATTCTCTGTTCGCCTCCCTTTTTTATATGAATTCTCTGTAATCTTCTCAGTTCTCTTCCCTCCTTTTCTATGTGAGTTCTCTCTAATCTTCTCTATTCTCTCCCCTTCTTTTCTATATGCGTTCTCTTTAATCTTTTTTGTTCTCTTCCCTAATCACAAATATATAAACCGCTTAATGACGAATTAAAAACTACAAATATTTTTCTACGCAAGTTTACTATAATGTTGTTATACCTAATTGTATTTTGACAACAGCAATTAAAAACAGCAAACAGTGATTAACTGTCTCGTGTATCAATTGCAAATATATTC
>NW_014579830.1:4463-6784 GCF_000485595.1 Priapulus caudatus
AGAGCTTACAGTCGTAAAATGGTGCGTGATGTTTAGATGATAATAATTCGATATTTAGTGTAAACAGTTAAATTGCAAACATGAGCAGGGCGCGTTTTTGTTCTACACCAATACGCGGCGTTCAATACATTTATTCGTATTCTCTTTACTAACTTGCAGGAGAGCTAATATAGGACGTTAATTCTACAAGTGTGACAAAGCAGTCTACGAAACAAAACACGTGGTCGTAACTTGAGCGGCAGACAGGGTATAGACACTTGAAGTGTGTGTGACCAGTACGTGGCAGCTTTCCCTGAAGCACGATGGAGTACGTGAGAATTAATTCCGGAAAAAATCCATATGAGTGCGAACTGTGTGATGCTGCCTTCTCATGTCTGAGTAGTGTGAAGAGACACATGAGAACACACACAGGAGAGAAACCATATACGTGCGATCTGTGTGAAGCTGCCTTCTCAGAGCTGAGTAGTATGAAGATACACATGAGAACTCACACGGCAGAGAAACCATATAAGTGCGATCTGTGTGATGCTACCTTTGCACAATCGGGTAATCTGAAGTCACATATGAGAACTCACACGGGAGAGAAACCGTATAAGTGCGAACTGTGTGATGCTGCCTTCTCGCATTCGTGTGCTATGAAGACACACATGAGAACTCACACGGGAGAGAAACCGTATAAGTGCGAACTGTGTGATGCTGCCTTCTCACAACCGGGTGCTGTGAAGTCACACATGAGAACACACACGGGAGAAAAACCGTATAAGTGCGATCTGTGTGATGCTGCCTTCCCAGAGCTGAGGAATGTGAAGATACACATGAGAACTCACACGGGAGAGAAACCGTATAAGTGCGATTTGTGTGATGCTACCTTTGCACAATCGGGTAATCTGAAGAGACACATGAAAACTCACACGGGAGAGAAACCGTATAGGTGCGAACTGTGTGATGCTGCCTTCTCATGTTCGAGTAGTGTGAAGAAACACATGAGATCTCACACGGGAGAGAAACCATATAAGTGCGAACTGTGTGATGCTACCTTCACACAATCGGGTAATCTGACGAGCCACATGAGAACTCACACGAGAGAGAAACCGTATAAGTGCAATCTGTGTGATGCCGCCTTCTCATGTACGAGTAATATGAAGAAACACATGAGAACTCACACGTTAGTAAAACCATTATAAGTGCGAACTGTGTGATGCTACTTTCCCACAATCGGGTCATCTGACGAGACACATGAGAACTCACGGGAGAAAACCCGTATAAGTGCAATCTGTGTGATGCTGCCTTCATACAATCGTTAGGTCTCTCCTACTCTAGGGAGATGTCATAGAGATATAAGCAGAAAGTACATCTCGAACTGTCAGACTCACATGTATGATTAGCTTGGCTCTGTGAACAAGTAAGCACACTGCACACATGTGAAGTGGAGCAGTGTGAATTACCAACGAAGGCAACTTATGCAACTAAACTGTTACAACTTCTCCCGGAGTGGAAACTAAAGTAGAAACATGTTCGTGTTTTAATGAGTTCTTAAGTTACCCAATGTGTGAGCATTGGACAAATCTGTAAATTTAGTTTAAAATGCGGCTAATAACATTTGTGAATAAGCATGTGTTTGAACGATGTTCTAATAAAACAACGTATATATAGCCTTGAATTGTTATTTGTTGTTGCTTGTCAACGAGAGTGAAGGATACAAAGAGAAGTAGGTTGAGAGATAAAGCAATAAAAACGGGAACGTATTTTTGGATGCTAATTCTATTGACGGCGGGGAAGGAGAGAGGCAGCGTAAACGAGATAGAGAGATGAGAGGAACGAGCAAAGTGCATTTTTATGGGTTAACTGTAAGTGAGAGAAAGAACGTGCTTTAGTTACCTATTGGCGTTTTTATTAATATCAAAATGTATGCGTGTGAGCATTTACACATAGTAAACATTCATATACCGGATAACTTCTAACGCAGACGTATTCATTCATGTATGTCATACAAATTCAATAGCACATCTACTATATTACATGATTTTATTCGTGAGCAAATGCACGCGCTCGTCGCTCAGCTAAACATCATAGAGGAGAATGTAAGCGACCAGGTAGTTTCACTCTCTTACTGCTCACTCTACAAACCATGATTCGCTGCTAGGCTGTATGTGCGTGCGTGCGTGTGTACGTCGTGTTTGTTTGTGCGCACTCGTGCGAGCGTCCACATTCTGGTTACCTAATTACCTTTACGCATGTCTTTCAAGTGTGTGTGCCTGCATGCATGTGCGTGTGCGTGCGTGTGTGTGTGTGTGTGTGTGTGTGTGTGTGTGTGTGTGTGT
>NW_014579830.1:6794-12443 GCF_000485595.1 Priapulus caudatus
GGGGGGATAGCTTGCTCTGTAACAAGCTAGGCACACTGCACACACATAATTGGAGCAGTGTAGGATTACAACAAAGGCAAATTATGCAACAAACTGTTACAAACTTCCTGCGCCTGAGTGGATAACTAAAAGTAGAAACATGAGTTGTGCTTTTAATTAGTTCTTAAGTTACCCAACTGTGTCGAAGCATCTGGACAAATTGTAAATCTGGTCTAAAAATTGGCGGCTATACCATTTGTGATATAACCATTGTGTTTAACACTGATTCTAATTAAACAACGTATAATATAACTTTGAATTGTTTCGTTTTTTTGCATATTTTAATGCCTTGTCCAACGAGATGAAGATACAAAGGGAAGTAGGCTAAGATATAAAGGCAATAAAAAGGAACGTATTTTGGGCATGCTAATTCTATTTGACAGCGGGAAGGGGAGAGGCAGTGTAGAAACGTGATTAGAGAGAATTGAGAACGAGCAAAGTGCATTTTGTGGGTTTTAACCTGTAAGTGAGAGGAAAGAACGTGCATAGTTACCTATTGGCGTTATTATAATACACAATATGTGGCGTCGTGAGCATTTACACATAGTTATATTCACATACAGGATAACTTCAAACGCAGACGTATTCATTCACGTATGTCGGCAAATTCAATAGCACATCTAACTATACTTACATGATTCAGTCGTGAGCAACATGCACGCGCTCGTAGCTACAGCTAAACAATCATAGAGAGAATGCTAAGCGACCAGGTATTTCAATCACTCTCGTTACTTGCTCCACCTATACAGAACCGAATGATTCGTTTTAGGCTGTATTGCGTGCCGTGCGTGCGTGTTTACGTTCGTGTTTGTTTGTGGGCCGCACTCGTGCAAGCGTCCACTTTCTGGTTTACCTAATTACGTTTTACGCACATCTTTCAATGTGTGTCGTGCATGTTTGTGCGTCGTACGTGTGTCGTGTGCACAGGAGGGCGGACGTACTGACATGCTATATATTGTACCCGTATACACGCTATTTTCATATATATTATATATTATTATATTATATATATATATGTGATAATATAAAATATGATCACGCCGCAGTAACATCTGGCACGAAATTTTGTTCACGTATCCGTCACAAATGATGTCAACGTACCATGTTCATGCGACATTTATCGATCGTGATTCATTCTCAATTAAAACAACTTAATATAACTTATAATTACCCAAATATATGACACTAATCATTGCCGTTAACGCGTATATAATGTATTTAAGTAGTGAGTCTGGTAAATGATAAAGATCCGTGTTTAAAATAAAGCATTTTTACCGAAACACTAACAAGTTGAGTCCGTCGGATGTTCAATGCCATAATGAATGTTATTGTATCGGTTTATGCGGAACGATTCAAACCTTTAGTGCAAGAGATGTGTGAGGAGAGCGATCTGACAACGCTCTCCCGTCGGTACTCTCCTCATACTAACCATTATTCTACTGATACCATTTTCTAGAGCCCTTCTGCCACTATTTAAAAACATATTCCCCAAATTTCCAGATCACATTTTGCATAGATTTAGAAATGATCTAGAATGGGCAGAACACAAAACAGGATCACAACAAGAACCGTACATGCAGTCGAGCGTGCACGCACGCACGTATAATCGCACACGCGCGCACGCGCATACATACAAACACACACACACACGCACTCACGAACTCACGCACGCACCCACATACACTATATATATATAATTAACGATGTAGGATTCGAGCCACGTACCTGCCGCTTCCTTCATAAAAAAATAAATGACAAATATAGATGAAATAAATAAATAAATATCTCCCCTCTCTCTGCACACAGACATATTTATATATGTATCCTACATACAGAGTATACACAGATATTTATTTATTTAATTCATATCTATAGTTATTTATTTTAATAAAAGAAGCGGCAGGTACGTGGCTCGAATCCTACATCGTTGTTTACAGTTGTGTTATCGAGCATATATAGCAGCTTTAGTCGAATCGATATAAAACTCATGGAGTTGTGGAGCGAACATGTAACGGAACCGGAAATAAAAACATCATCAGTGAAAGATATCGAATCTTACATTGTAAACCAACCTCTCATCTCCGTCATGTTGGAATTAGCTAGTACACAGACAGACGGGGTTTTATTGATTTAAATGTTTCACATTCATACCTACAAAGAAACTGGTATGGTGATCATGTGCGCATGCGTGGTGTTGACATCAGCCGGGAGGCTGAAGGTCGATGGCTAGAAGCCATCTTGTTTCGTGGGGTAATTTAAATGTGTATTATGTTGTATACATGGTCGGCAGATGGGTGTCGTTTCATGTTCAACGTTTAGATAGCAATACGTAGTAGGTGATGATGTGGCATCATATAATATATTTAATTAAGTAGTGAGTCAGATGTATGATAATGATCCGTGTTTAATGTAAAGCATGAGCGCCGAACCAGTAGAATCATTAGGGTTTTGCACGTGTGTGATTGAATTGAAATCTAACTTCTAGTTAATATATTTAACATATACAATATTAATTGAATGTTAGCAAGAGTTAACAAGCGCATATTGAATTTATCTCACAATCCGGGTAATCAATTGCCTTCCTTATGCAATGTGAGGGTCTAATTATTCCTCTTCATCTGAATCGAGTATTTTAGATATTACATTTTTTAGATATGTTACATGTATGCATCAGTTTGGCTGCTGTTGAACAAGCGAGCACACTGCAGCACATTAAACTGGAGCCAGTGTCGAAGTACCACGAAGGCAAATAATTATGCAACTAAACTGGTTACAACTTTCTTCCTGAATGGAAACTAAAGTAGAAACGATGGATTGTGTTTTAATTGAGTTCTTAAGTTACCAATGTGTGAGATTAGCAAATGTTGGTATTAAATGCGGGCTAATACCATTTGTGAATACATGTGTTAGAAACCAATAGATCTAAAAACAACGCTATATAAATTTATAGCCTTGAATGTTATTTTAATTTGCTATGTTTAATTGCTTGTCAACGAGAGTGAATGATAAAAAGGAAGTCGGTGAGAGTAAAGCAATAAAACGGGAACGGTATGTTGGGATGGATAATTCTATGACGGCGGGGAGGGAAGTGGCCAGCGTAACGAGATAGAGAGATGTGAGGACGAGCAAAGTGCCATTTTTATGGGTTAACTGTAAATGAGAGAAAACGTGCCATAGTTACCTATTGGCGTTTTATTAATATCATATATTTGGACGAATTGCATGTAATCTAAATACGACCATAATGAGGAATTTTAACTGGCACTAAACCCAAGAAGTACATGCGATTTAAATGTTACACTAAAATGTTATTTAACTGGGTGAACTCAAGAAGTAAGTATAATTGAAATACTACAGTAATAAGGTAGTTATACAACAACAACGAGGGATCTTACCCGAGTATACCCAAGAAAGCAGTAGCAAGCAGCAACATGTTTCAAATCCAAGCTCAAAATTGTGGCATATATCACGAGTTAAACCAGATTTTCTTGGTACACCATACCACTCTTCATATTATAGAATCAGTGGCGAATAAAAACACATGTTCTTTTGTTCACTCCTGAGCGAATAATGGTAGAAATCAATGAGAGATAAACACTAAAACTACAATTAAATTTAACATGATTTCAATAGGATAAATTTGCGGAATTATAATGACACGTAATAGTAATAGTTGATAGATTGTTATCGACAAACCCTAAGTGCGAGAATCGGCATCAACAAAAATGCTGTCAACTAACACACATCTGACAACAAATACAATATTAATTATGCACACGTGACAACAATAGACTTATGTTAGTTTACTACTGTTCCATGATGATGATGATGATAATGATGATGATGATGATATAGGTGATGATGATAATGACGACCATGACGACGATGGTAATGATGATGACGATGATAACAATGATGAATCACAATCAACTATTATTCTCTGTTATCTTCCCTTTTCTATATGAGTTCTCTCTAATCTTCTCAGTTCTCTTCCCTTCTTTTCTATATGCGTTCTCTCTAATCTTCTCTATTCTCTCCCCTTTTTTTCTATATGCGTTCTCTCTAATCTTCTCTATTCTATCCCTTTCTTTTCTATATGCGTTCTCTCTAATCTTCTCAGTTCTCTTCCCTTCTTTTCTATATGAGTTCTCTCTAATCTTCTCTATTCTCTCCCCTTCTTTTCTATATGCGTTCTCTCTAATCTTCTCTATTCTCTCCCCGTCTTTTCTATATGCGTTCTCTCTAATCTTTTCCGTTCTCTTCCCTAATCACAAATATATAAACCGCTTAATGACGAATTAAAAACTACTAATATTTTTCTACGCAAGTTTACTATAATGTTGGTATACCTAATTGTATTTTGACAACAGCAATTAAAAACAGCAAACAGTGATTAACTGTCTCGTGTATCAATTGCAAATATATTCGATTTATATAAATTCGATTNAGAGGCGATATTTCTTTATTTATCGATTCTATATTTGTTATCTAATTTTAATGAAAAAGCTGTTTGGCAATGTCTAGCAATCAGAAGGTGAGGGAGTGGAGGGTACGTGGCTCGAATCATACATCGTTTATTATAATTATTTCATTGAGCATATATAGCAGGTTTAGTCAAATTGATATAAATACAGAAACGCAGGAATTATATATAGGTAATTAAAACCAGATTAATTATAGCTTTAATCAAAACCAGATAAACAAGAATATTGGTTATATAAACATTACGATAAAGAGAGATGCCGACACACGAAAAACAGGAGAACTACATGTAATATAAATACTACAATAATAAGAAAACTTAACTGGGTAAAACCCAAGAAGTACATGTAATCTAAATACGACCATAATGAGGAATTTTAACTGGCACTAAACCCAAGAAGTACATGCAATTTAAATATTACACTGAAATGTTATTTAACTGGGTGAACTCAAGAAGTAAGTATAATTGAAATACTACAGTAATAAGGTAGTTATACAACAACAACGAGCGATCTTACCTGAGTATGCCCAAGGAAGCAGTAGCAAGCAGCAACATGCTTCAAACCCAAGCACAAAATTGTGGCATATATCACGAGTTAAACCAGATTTTCTTGGTACACCATACCACTCTTCATATTATAGAATCAGTGGTAATAAAAAACACATGTTCTTTTATTTATTCCTGAGAGAATATTAGTAGAACTCAATGAGAGACAAAAACTAAAACTACAATTAATTTTAACATGATTTGAATCGGCTAAATTTGCGAAATTATAATGACATATATTAGTAATAGTTGATAGATTGTTATCGACAAACCCTAAGTGCAAGAATCGATCTGCATCAACAAAAATGCTGTCAACTAACACACATCTGATAACAAATACAATATTTATTATGCACACGTGACAACAATAGACATGTTGGTTTACTACTGTTCCATAATGATGATGATGATGATGATGATGATGATGATGATGATGATAATGATATAGGTGATGATGATAATGATATAGGTGATGATGATAATGACGACCATGACGACGATGGTAATGTCGATGACGATGATGACAATGATGATTCACAATAAACTATTATTCTCTGTTCGCTTCCCTTTTTTTATTTGAG
>NW_014579830.1:13447-20947 GCF_000485595.1 Priapulus caudatus
TCAAGAAGCATATTCATAATAACATGGCGCATTTTCTATACAATGTATATTCAGAAGACATTGACAACACAAAATCATAGAATCTTTCCAACTGTTTTTGTCAGAATATTATTTAACCCTTTCATATTTTGTTATACTCTGTTATATTCTAAGATTTAAGTAATTATATGTTTCGGGATTTTCTCTCCAAGTTGTCCCTAGGCGTTTTCCCCTGAGCAACGCCGGGTACAACAACACAACAAATAAGGTATGCACGAGAGAGATATCACTCCAGAATATCAAATGAGAAACATGGACATTCTATTAATAAGGTTTTTAAATACGTTTTTGCACATTATGTTAGTTGACGTTATACACTATATTCAACTGTGTCAGTTGTGATCTGATATGCTAGTTGTAAAAGACTGACGAACTAGAATTTCTTCTTCGCAAGCGAAATCTACATCGTCACTTAATTACTGTCAACGGAATCTACAGTGTATAACGACACCGTGCAATCGATGGGTCTATAAGAGCATATTATACAATGAAAATGTAACGCTTTGATGTATAAACTGATTTTAAGTCGATATGGAAGACTAGGTGGCGTACCAACAGCCGAGCGAGCTGTTATGAGTGAGATACGATATCCTTATCATAATAGCCATCTCTTAATCGGCCATGAGATGGTTTAAAAACACTCTCATACACCCGGACCTTAATTACTTACGCAGTTGTAAAATATGGTTTGTATAGGTGTCGCCAAGCATTGTTTAATATACATGAAATGAGATGCATTAGAAAAGGGTTGCAGGGTGCTGTCAGGTGCTCAGAGTTCAAGAAGTCAGAGATGCGTGATTGCTTGGTGTGCGTAAGAACATTATGTATACGGTGATTTGTTGTTAGTGATTGTTTACAAGGCTGGTTAGTTCTGCTTTGATAGAAATAACAGTCAGCATCCCTGCACGGTAAGGATGCCACTTAAGTACCCAGCGCGCGAGAGACGAGTTTTACAGCAATGATTGTGGGCGTGGTGTGCCGCTGCTGTTGTAATTAATTAGCGGAAGCGACCAGCGTGAGTCCTGGTTTAAGAACGGTTACCTTGGCTGTCAGGATATCAGACCGGTTTCATTATAACCGCAGCTATATAACCACGCCACTGACGTTTGTAACTTCAATGCTGATACGAGAACACTATTGGGACGATCAGTGACTTCATTGGGTAAGCGGATGTTTCTTATAATAATTCAGTATATTTATTTTCGCGAAACATTATGTGCAAGAGCTTACAGTTGTAAAATGGTGCGTGATGTTTAGATGATAATAATTCGATATTTAGTGTAAACAGTTTGCAAACATAAGCAGGGCGCGTTTTTGTTCGACACCAATACGCGGCGTTCAATACATTTATTCGTATTCTCTTTACTAATTTGCAGGAGAGCCTATATAGGACGTTAATTCTACAAGTGTGACGAAGCAGTCTACGAAGCAAAACACGTGGTTGTAACTTGAGCGGCAGACAAGGTATAGACACCTGAAGTGTGTGTGACCAGTACGTGGCAGCTTTCCCTGAAGCACGATGGAGTACGTGAGAATTAATTCCGGGGAAAATCCATATGAGTGCGAACTATGTGATGCTGCCTTCTCCTGTCTGAGTAGTGTGAAGATACACATGAGAAGTCATACGGGAGAGAAACCATGTAAGTGCGATCTGTGTGATGCTACCTTTGCACAATCGGGTCACCTGAAGACACACATGAGAACTCACACGGGAGAGAAACCGTATAAGTGCAAACTGTGTGATGCTGCCTTCTAACAATCGGGTCACCTGAAGTCATACATGAGAACACACACGGGAGAGAAACCGTATAAGTGCGATCTGTGTGATGCTGCCTTCTCACAATCGGGTCATGTGAAGTCACACATGAGAACACACACGGGAGAGAAACCGTATAAGTGCGATGTGTGTGATGCTGCCTTCTGCAGAGCTGAGTAGTGTGAGAAAACACATGAGAACTCAGCACGGGAGAAAAACGCGTATAAGTGCGAATCTGTGTGATGCTACTTTCTCCTATACATGAGTAGTGCTGAGACCGACACATGAGAAACTCATACGGGAGAGAACGCATGTAAGTTGCGATCCTGTGCTGATGCTACCTTTGCACAATCCGGTCAGCCTGAAGTCACACATGAGAACTCAAAGCGGGAGCAGAAAACGCGCTATAAGTGCGATCTCGTGTGATGCGCCTTCTCTTATCGGAGTATTATGAAAGAAACACATGATGAACTCACACTGAGTAAAAGCCATATAAGTGCGAACTGTGTGATGCCTGTCTTTACCCAATCGTGAGATCTTCTGGCTAACTCTAGGGAGATTCGTATAGATGTGAGTAGAAAGTTACATCTCGAAGCTGTCAGACTCACTGTATGATTGAAGCTCTGACTGTTGAACGAAGCGAGCACACTGCACACATGTGAATGGAGCCGTGTGGATTCCAACTGAAGGCAAATTATGCAACTAAAAACTGTTAACAACTTCTC
The DNA here is from genome assembly GCF_000485595.1 of Priapulus caudatus. NCBI lineage: Eukaryota > Metazoa > Priapulida > Priapulimorpha > Priapulimorphida > Priapulidae > Priapulus > Priapulus caudatus. Next base: position 15,968 of record NW_014579830.1, read on the forward strand.
CCCGAGTGGAAAGCTAAAGGTAGAACTCAATGATTGTGTTTTAATGAGTTCTTAAGTTACCCAATGTGAGAGCATTGGACAAATCTGTAAATTTAGTCTAAAATGCGGCTAATACCATTTGTGAATAAGCATGTGTTTGAACACTGATCTAATAAAACAACGTATATATAGCCTTGAATTGTTATTTGCTATTTTAATGCTTGTCAACGAGAGTGAAGGATACAAAGGGAAGTAGGTTGAGAGATAAAGCAATAAAAACGGGAACGTATAAACAGGAGAGATAAAGCAATAAGAATTAACGGGAACGTATTTTTTATGCTAATTCTATCGACGGCGAAGAAGAGAAGAGATATAGCGTAAACGAGATAGAGATAAAGTAAGAGAAAGAACGTGCCATAGTTACCTATTGGCGTTTTATTAATATCAAAATATATGCGTGTGAGCATTTACACATAGTTAACATTCAAATACCGGATAACTTCTAACGCAGACGTATTCATTCATGTATGTCGTATAAATTCAATAGCACATCTACTATATTACATGGTTTTATTCGTGAGCAAATGCACGCGCTCGTCGCTCAGCTAGACATCATAGAAGAGAATGTAAGCGACCAGGTAGTTTCACTCTCTTATTGCTCACTCTACAAACCAGGGGCCCGTTGTCAAAAACAAAATTAGTCTTAACATTAGTCTTAACATTAACTTCCACTCGTTAACCGTTGACAGAAACATCGTAATGTTACGAAAACGAAAAATCCTCGCAAATATTCTCGTAACATTACGAGAGCCCAGACCATCTCGTAACTTTAATATAAAGTTGAAAATAACACATTTACACTACGAATTACAATTATAATGATATTATATTATATAATAATGAATAAAATGTGTGTTTTTCTTGATTTAATTATTTAATACGCTAATTACGCTCATAAAACAAAACAATACATTTACAAATGGCGTATGTCATTTGTTCTTTTGTTTTAAAGGCATTCCACACTTGCCACGACGCTCGCGTCTCGCGTTACAGTGTGAGAATTTGTCTTGTTGTGCAGAATAAATTCACGACCACGTCGTTTTTCATCAAATATTATTTATATGTGGTTAGCCATCATAATATGCATAAATTACTGTGATGTCAAATAAATGTGTATGAATTTGGAATTTTGTGATCGATTCTCATCCAATCAGCAGCCTTGTGATGAAGTTCCTGTTATCGTAAGTTTTCTAATAGCTGCGATGTGTTTCTGTCAACGCTACTCTCGGAACATTAACATTAGTCGTAAGTGTTATCTTAGCATTAACATTAGCATTAACTTTACGATGCTTTTGACAACGGGCCCCATGATTCGTTTCTAGGCTGCATGTGCGTGCGTGCGTGTGTAGGTTCGTGTTTGTTTGTGGCGCGCTCGTGCGAGCGTCCACTTTCTGGTTACCTGATTACCTTTACGCATGTCTTTCAAGTGTGTGTGTGTGTGTGTGTGTGCGCGCGCGCGTGAGCATGCACACGTAAACGTAAACACGCAGGCACGCACGAACGTGTACGTGCACACGCACGCACGCACGCGTACGTGCACTCGAACGCACGAACGTGTACGTGCACACGCACGCACGCACGAACGTGTACGTGCACACGCACGCACGTCCGCGTACGTGCACACGCGATGACTGTAGCATTACAACGACACAAATAACTACTACTCAATTTCAATAAGCTTTACATATTGGACTCACGGGAGATAATACACATGAAAAACATTATTATTATTATACTGTGCTTATACATTGATTGGGTGGTTGATTTTATATTGACTAAACATGCGATTCATCGGTAACTCGAAGCGTCCAATCATGGCAGATATGAACACGGAAACGCGACAATTATAGGTGATCATAAAGTACATTAACTAGAAATAATTTAAGCACAAAAAGAACACGAATGTTGCTAATAGGTATATAAAGATTGCGATAAAGGGAGATGCCGACACGAAAAAATCACGAGTACATGCAATTTAAGTACTTCAATAATAACAGGATAATACGATATTTTAACCAGGAAAACGTAAGCGGCACGGGACATTTGCTGTAATACCGAGGGATTTTAACGGGATAAACCCATAAAGAACATTAGTTTAAATACTACAATAATATGATATTTGAGCTGGCAAACTAGTAAGTTAAGTACTATGGGGGTTTACCCTTAATTATAGAAACAGTAATGAATAAAATCAAACCACAAATAATATTTAACATGATGTGAACCAGATACATTTGCAGAATGAAATGAGATGAGAAACATGATCAATTGTTAGATTGTTATCGAGAACCCTAAGCAAGTGAATTCTCATCCACAAAATTCTTTAACTTGGTAAGCCCAAGAAGCACATTTCATTTAAATACAGCAACAATAATGTATTTTAACTAAGTGAACAAACGAAGTACATGTAATTAAAATACTGCAGCAATGAGAGATTTCGACATGATCAAATAGGACAATCGTGGTAGCAAACAGCAACATGCTTCAAACACAAGCACAAAACGGGTAGCATATATCACGGGTTATACTAGATTTTCTTGGTACACTATAACACTCTTTATGTTATAGAATATGTGATGAATAATATTTCCAAATTTGCATTGATTCACTCCTGTTAGAATGACGGTAAAAATCAATACGGGACAAACAATGAGGAATGATGATGATGAAGATGATGATGATGATGATGATGATGATGATGATGATGATGATGATGATGATGATGATGATGATGATGATGATGATGATGATGATGATGATGATGATGATGATGGCGACGACGATGGCAATGATGATTCACAATAAAACCTGCCCATAGAATCCCGAAATTATAAACTGCTTAATTACGAATAAAAAACTACTAAAAATTTTCATACGTAAGTTTACTATAATTTTGTTATAATTGAATGATTACAATAGCAAAATGTTATGTTAACGTAAATATTGCAATGATAGTACGAATAAGCATCACCAACCAATACGTAAATGTGTTCAATGAGAGTAAATTAGACATTTCAGAAGATAAAAATTGTAATAAAGTAACGTAAAATGGAGTAGGCTTAGACATGCAAAAATCGCAAATTTGTTTAATTGAGCAAATTAAAACAAAAGATAAATTTGCATTTGCAATTGAAAATAAAATAGTATGCAAAAGCGCTATGCTGTATGTGAAATATGCAACACGTAAATCAGAGATACGTGGTAATTAATATAGCAGGCCACCTAATATCAGCCATTAACAAGGTAATCAACCACTAAACCAGTGTATTGAACAGTAACCTCGTTCTGTCTCGGCGCGCATCGGCGAGAGCGACAGACTGATACACGTTTGATTTCGTGGCATGTCACCCAGCTTGATGAGTAGACTTGAATAACTACTACTCAATTTCAATACGCTTTACATATTGGACTCAGGGGAGATTTCTACACATGAAAAACACTATTATTATACGATGGTTAATTGGTACATTGGTTGGTTAATACGTAAGATTTTATAGTGACTAAACAGACAATATAATAGTATGTAACTCGAAGCGTCCAATCACGGCAGGTATAAACACGCAAACGCAAGAGTTATAGGTAATCATAAATTACATTAATTAAAGTTTTAAGCACGAGAAAAACACAGAAATATAACCACTACAATACAAAGTAGATGCTGACACGAGAAAAACACAAGTGTGGTTGGCTATCGTACTCAGTAATAATTATTTTACCGCAGTTGAAATAATTTAATCGCGGTTAACTTTTTGCCCTTTTTACCAAATCAGAAGCCTTGTTCCACATAAATAAACTGCGGTTAAATTATATAGTACTGTACTCTACTATATATTACTAATTACGAAAAACAGATTTAGCGAGATGTTAGCATGGGAACGCGATGCAGACGTTTACTCTTGGAATTTCTCACAGACGTAATAACGTGACCAATTAACGGAAGAATACGCGTCACTGCTTCTACCAATCATAACGTAGTCTTCTTTGTCTGCATTAATGGGTTCGGAAGGACCCCACACGGTAGGTGAACACATGTCGACCTGTCTTCCTGTAGCAACCAAGTTTTCTGTTTTCACGCATATTCCTGAAACAATTACAGCGTAACTGATATATAATTACTAACCTTTCATATAGAAGTCGTAGTTGTTAGCGGTGACAATTGCAGCGCCGACGTCAGTGTCTGCGTAGGCGCTCAGCTCACAGTGTTTGCTGGTTGATGTGGTGATCTCCATGTTATAACCGGTGCAGCCTGAAGTGCGGCCGCAAAAGAATGCACACTGGAGCATCCTTCTGACCATCATCGTCTCACGAAGGCAACCTTTCACGGCTTCTTCCTTTAATTGAAGTTGCTATCTTGCTGCGTTTGTACCTCTTGTCGCGCATAAAATAATAAACGTGACGCAGAAAACGTGATATTTTAACGCGCTCGTGTTCTTTAGATCCCGTAGTAAGAGCAAATTCCAGAAGTAACCGCTCATTGTGCGTATATTAGAAATGTTAATGTCTGTTCTTGGTAATCTTACTAGGATAGTGTGGATTAGCTCATTAGATATCCGTCAGGAGAGAGATAGAGAGAGAGAAAGAGAGAGAGAGAGAGAGAGAGAGAGAGAGAGAGAGAGAAATAATTATTTTACCGCAGTAGAAATAATTTAATCGCGGTGAACTTTTTGCCCTTGTCAGAAGCCTTGTTCCACATAAATAAACCGCGGTTAAATTATGTAGTACTGTACTCTACTATATATTACTAATTACGAAAAACAGATTTAGCAAGTTGTTAGCATGGGGACGCGATGCAAACGTTTATTCTTGGAATTTCTAACAGACGTAATAACGTGCCCAATTAACGCAAGAATTATAGGTAAATAAAACCAGATTAATTATAGCTTTAATCAAAACCAGAAAAACAAAAATATTGGTTATACCTTACGATAAAGAGAGATGCCG
>NW_014579830.1:22634-25256 GCF_000485595.1 Priapulus caudatus
CATATCACGCCATATCACGCCATATCGTATCATGGACATTCTATTTAGTGAGGTTTTTAAATACGTCTTTGCACATTATGTTAGTTGACGTTATACACTATATTCAACTGTGTCAGTTGTTATCTGATGCTAATTGTGAAACACTGACCAACTAGAGCTTCTTCTTCGCAAGCGAAATCTACATCGTAACTTACTGTCAACGGAATCTACAATGTATAACGACACCGTGCAATCGATGGGTTTAAAAAAGCATATTATACAATGAAAATGTGACGCTTTGATGTATGAACTGATTTTAAGTCGATAGGGAAGACTAGGTGGCATACCAACAGCCGAGCGAGCTGTTAAGAGGGAGCTACGCTATATCCCCATCATTATAGCCATCTCTTAATCGGCCATAAGATGGCTTAAAAACACTCTCATACACCCGGACCTTAATTACTTACGCAGTTTTAAAATATAATTTGTATAGGTGTCGCCAAGCATTGTTTAATATACATGAAATGAGATGCATTAGAAAGGGTTGCAGGGTGCTGTCAGGTACTCAGAGTTCAAGAAGTCAGAGATGCGAGATTGCTTGGTGTGCGTAAGAACATTATGTATACGGTGATTTGTTGTTAGGGATTGTTTACAAAGCTGGTTATTGTTCTGCTTTGGTAGACATAACAGTTAGCATCCCTGCACAGTAAAGGTGCCACTTAAGTACCAAGCCCGCGAGGGACGAGTTTTACAGCAATGATTATGGGCGTGGTATGCCGCTGCTGTTGTAATTAATTAGCGGAAGCGACCAGCGTGTGTCCTGGTTTCAGACCGGTTACCCGGCTGTCAGGATATCAGACCGGTTTCATCATAACCGCAGCTATATAACCACGCCACTGACGTTTGTAACTTCAATGCTGATACGAGAACACTATTGGGACGATCAGTGACTTCATTGGGTAAGCGTATGTTTCTTACAGTAATTCAGTATATTTATTTTCGCGATTCATTATGTGCAAGAGATTACAGTCGTAAAATGGTGCGTGATGTTTAGATGATAATAATTCGATATTTAGCGTAAACAGTTGAATTGCAAACATAAGCAGGGCGCGTTTTTGTTCTACACCAATACGTTCAATACATTTATTCGTATTTTCTTTACTAATTTGCAGGAGAGCCTATATAGGACGTTAATTCTACAAGTGTGACGAAGCAGTCTACGAAGCAAAACACGTGGTTGTAACTTGAGCGGCAGACAGGGTATAGACGCCTGAAGTGTGTGTGAGCAGTACGTGGCAGCTCTCCCAGAAGCACGATGGAGTACGTGAGAATTAATTCCGGGGAAAATCTATATGAGTGCAAACTGTGTGATGCTTCCTTCTCCTATCTAAGTAAAGTAAAGTTACACATGAGAAGTCACACGGGAGAGAAACCGTATAAGTGCGCGCTGTGTGACACTGCCTTTGCACAATCGAATAATCTGAAGACACACGTGAAAACTCACAGGGGAGAGAAACCGTATAAGTGCGAACTGTGTGATGCTGCCTTCTCACACTCGGGTGCTGTGAAGTCACACATGAGAACACACACGGGAGAGAAACCGTATAAGTGCGATCTGTGTGATGCTGCCTTCTCATGTCTAGGTAGTGTGAAGAAACACATGAGAACTCACACGGGAGAGAAACCATATAAGTGCGATCTGTGTGATGCTGCCTTCTCACGTCTGAGTCATGTGAAGAGACACATGAGAACTCACACGGGAGAGAAACCATATAAGTGCGATCTGTGTGATGCTGCCTTCTCAGAGCTGAGTAGTGTGAAGTCACACATGAGAACTCACACGGGAGAGAAACCGTATAAGTGCGATCTGTGTGATGCTGCCTTCTCAGTGCTGAGTAATGTGAAGAAACACATGAGAACTCATACGGGAGAAAAACCATGTAAGTGCGATCTGTGTGATGCTACCTTTGCACAATCGGGTCAACTGAAGACACATATGAGAACTCACACGGGAGAGAAACCGTATAAGTGCGAACTGTGTGATGCTGCCTTCTCACAATCGGGTAATCTGAAGACACACATGAGAACTCACACGGGAGAGAAACCGTATAAGTGCGAACTGTGTGATGCTGCCTTCTCACAATCGGGTAATGTGAAATCACACATGAGAACACACACGGGAGAGAAACCGTATAAGTGCGAACTGTGTGATGCTTCCTTTTCACGATCGGGTAATGTGAAATCACACATGAGAACTCATACGGGAGAGAAACCATGTAAGTGCGATCTGTGTGATGCTGCCTTCTCAAAATCGGGTAACGTGAAATCACACATGAGAACACACACGGGAGAGAAACCCTATAAGTGCGATCTGTGTGATGCTGCCTTCTCAAAATCGGGTAACGTGAAATCACACATGAGAACACACACGGGAGAGAAACCCTATAAGTGCGATCTGTGTGATGCTGCCTTCTCAAAATCGGGTAACATGAAATCACACATGAGAACACACACGGGAGAGAAACCCTATAAGTGCGATCTGTGTGATGCTGCCTTCTCAAAATCGGGTAACATGAAATCACACATGAGAACACACACGGGAGAGAAACCATATAAGTGCGATCTGTGTGATGCTGCCTTCTC
>NW_014579831.1:0-2869 GCF_000485595.1 Priapulus caudatus
CTACTACTGCTGCTGCTACTGCTGCTGCTACTGCTGCTGCTACTGCTACTGCTGCTACTGCTGTTACTGCTGCTGCTACTACTGCTACTACTACTACTGCTGCTGCTGCTGCTGCTGCTACTACTAATACTATTATTATTGCTGCTGCTGCTGCTGCTACTACTGCTGCTACTACTGCTGCTGCTACTGATGCTGCTGCTGTTACTACTGATGCTGCTGCCGTTACTACTGCTGCTGCTACTGATGCTGCTGCCGTTACTACTGCTGCTGCTACTGCTGCTGCTGTACACTGCTGCTGCTACNTAGTTAAACACCGTAAACACGTCGTTACACGCAATAAACGACGCTCAGACACACTTCGTTACACGCCCAAGGTAAAGCACGTTAGAACGACTGTCTTTTACCACGCAAGTAAACACGTTAGAACACGTGTGCTACCACCGCTAGTACAACCACGGTAGAGAGCACTGTCGTAATACACGGCAAAGTAAACACGCTAGAGACACTGGTCGTCGTCGACGATGTCGAGCATGGCGAGGATTTTCCACTGAGCCTCGGAACGCACTTTTACCGCGGAGTTCCCGCGCGGACCGATCCGGTGACATTCGAATTCAATTTCAACACTAGTATGATGCGAAAGAAGAGGAACCATCTCCTACTAATAAGCTCCTCAGCAGCCGTGAACTTTATGGTTATCTATATTATTTCGATGGACGTCCATCCAGACGCGCTGGTGACGACCAGTAGATAGTGTTTGGGATACTATAGATAGTAGTAATAAGTTCGATCCGAGGCAGTCTATAGTACAGTGTTAGGGGATTCGGTTGTCTTTGTGTTAGCGTTATTTAGTGTGTTCACGTGTTTGCATCATTCGTGATATACCGGAAAGTTTCTGAGTATGCGCAAACCACCAGCACCATCAGCAGGCTGTATGCGTACATGCATTCAACTTCGAGATTTTAGGCCCCGGGGGGGAGACCCGCGCGCTGACGTACAATGCGACCGTCACGCGATGCAAGTCTGAGTTCAGTGGAGAACACTAGCCAACGCGATCTCTTCCCGTCAGCTGCCCTTATAGCTTTTTTAACGCTATCTTAACAACTAAGCCAAAGCTGGACTGCGAAAAAAGCCAATCTTCTCTCTGAAGCAAACATTGAGCCTGCTGCGCCAATCACCTCCTCGCTCTAGCTCAGGCTCCGCAGCACCTCAAAAAACTGGAGGCCCCAGCGCCGAATGGCAAATGGGTCTCTCTACCACACACCGTCTTCAGCCTGAAAGTGCGCTCCCGGCCGAAATATGGTGTTGATCACACGTGCTCGGCAGCAGAAGCCAACGAGAACTGCTATGATAACGATATGACAACTGGTGGAGGTGGGGAGGCAGGGCCATAAAAGGCCACGTCTGCTGGTGCAAATGCGCCACAGCTGACCTTCCCCTGCCAGCCGCGTCGTTTCGGAGGGGGTGAAAGGTGGAGTGGGTGATTCAACTAGTTGCTACACTGGACCTGTGTTGACTCTGCTGCTGCGTATTGACGTTTGGTCGATCGACCATGGCCTCATTCTGGGGAGTCGCTTTAGGGTAAGGCCACGCGCTGTCGCGGCGTCTACTAGGACCTTCATGAACTACTAGACCACAGCGTGTCTCGTGACGTTCATGGCGTCCTTATCAGGATTCTCTCCGTCCTATTTACTCGCACTACCAGTTTACTGCATGCTCAATTCCCCAGCAATTGGCGCAAAATGCCGCGAAACAGCGGCAACCTGGATTGAAATTAAATAAGTTTATATCAAATTCCCCCAAAAATATTTGTACGACGGTAATCGATAGGATCGACCCCGATTAGTCTGTGGAAACCCCTGTTAGGCGAATCCTCTTTACCCTCTCCCATCTCCCCTTCTTCCTACACCACCAGCAGCAGCAGCAGCATCAGCGGGCAACAGCAGCGTGCTAGCCAAGCGCAGCGTAGCCAGCAGCAGTAGCAGCAGAGCCGCGGGAGTAACAGCCAGCAGCAGCGCAGCAGCAGCAGTGATAGTGCAGCTGGTAGCGAGCAGCCAGGTAGCAGCAGCAGGCCGAGCAGCTAACAGCAGCAGCCAGCACCAGCACCAGTAGTCAGTAGTGCATATAGTAGTAGCAGCAGCAGCAGCAGCAGTAGTAGTAGTAGCAATCATTAGCAGCAGCAGCAGCAGCAGCAGCAGCAGTATTAGTAGCCCAGCATTAGCAAGCCAGCCAAGCAGCAGCACAGTAGTAGTAGTAGCCAGCAGCCAGCCAGCCAGCAGCCCAGCAGCAGCAGCAGCCCAGCAGTAGTAGTAGTAGCAAGCAGTAGCAGCAGCAGCAGCAGCATAGTAGCTACCAGCACGTGACAGCAGCTAGTAGCCACAGCTGTAGTTAAGCAGCAGGAGCAGCAGTAGTAGTAGCAAGCAGCAGCAAGCAGCCAAGCAGCAGCAGCACAGAACCCAGCATCATATACAGCAGTAGCAGCACACGCGTGTTTACTTGCGTGTAACGACAGTGTTCTACGTGTTTACTTGCGTGTAACGTCAGTGTTCTACGTGTTTACTTGCGTGTAACGACAGTGTTCTACGTGTTTACTTGCGTGTAACGACAGTGTTCTACGTGTTTACTTGCGTGTAACGACAGTGTTCTACGTGTTTACTTGCGTGTAACGTATTTTTGTCACGCGCGCACAGACGCGCCTGAATACTGAATAGCCGCACCACACCTACGATCGCATATAATATCGCAGATTATAACAAGAGCGTATAAAGAAGGTTTCCCGAGGTTTCCCGAAGGTTATCTCAAGGCGAGAGACAGTCGCAGTAAACAATGATCTCGAGTCGGGTTTCGGCGAAAATACCAGATTTTCACCGCT
>NW_014579831.1:7310-11998 GCF_000485595.1 Priapulus caudatus
GAGAGAGAGAGAGAGAGAGAGAGAGAGAGAGAGAGAGAGAGAGAGAGAGAGAGAGAGAGCCAGACGACCAAGCCGATTAAACTGAGCGATAGCATGCGCACCTACCGTGTTACCATGGTAATGGCTAAATCATCGACTGCTGATACGGGTTACTTTGTGCAGTCAGACGCACGCACGCACGCACAGACGCGCACGCACGCACGCACAGACGCGCACGCACGCACGCACAGACACACGCACTGACGCACGCACAGACGCGCGCACTCACGCACGCACAGACGCGCGCACTCATGCACGCACAGACACGTGCACTCACGCACAGACACGCGCAGACGCGCGCACTAACGCACGCACAGACGCGCGCATGCACGCACGTACAGACACGCGCGCACGCACTCACAGACACGCGCACGCACGCAAGCACAGACACGCGCACTCATGCACGCACAGACACGCGCACGCACGCACGCACGCACGCACAGACACGCACAGACGCGCACGCACGCACGCAAGCGCAGACACGCACGCAAGCACAGACACGCGCACTCATGCACGCACAGACACGCGCACTCACGCACGCACAGACACGCGAACTCACGCACGCACAGACACGCGCACTCACGCACGCACAGACACGCGCACTCACGCACTCACGCACGCACAGACGCGCGCACTCACGCACGCACAGACGCGCATACTCATGCACGCACAGACACGTGCACTCACGCACGCACGCACGCACGCACAGACGCGCACGCACGCACGCACAGACACGCGCAGCACTCACGCACGTACAGACGCAGTAAGAACGCGCGCACGCACGCACGTATGATGACCGCGCACGCACGCACGTACAGAGCGACACCACGTAACACCACGCGCGGCGGCACGTACGCACGGACACCAGCGCACGACACATGCACTAACCCTAACCGATAAATATAATAGCACTTCACTTTATTCGTTTAATCGAGTGGCAAACTAAACAACCAACCTAACTATCAGATAACGCACAACAGAATAGACACTAACGCAGTTCGTCTACTTCAACGTTTATTAAACAAATCAAACTTTCGCAATAGTCTATCTCGCTAACATTGTGGCACAGTGTCAACATAAATCTACGCCAGCCTCTCTCTCATCACACACGCTCCCCGGGTTTTCCTTCTACGCGCACGTGCAGAAGCCGTCCCCATTGCAACCAATGTGAGCTTCCCCTCAGCCCTAGCGAGAGGGTCACGGTGGGTATTGTGTTTGATACATGTATAGCAGCATTACTTTCGGGTCTCCCGTTCACAAATGAAGACGAACTGCTGTTCAAGGGTCCTCGCTCGCTATCGAGTCGTGGTTTCACGCATAGAAAAAACGTCGACAGAGCCTCCTATCGTCGCGCAACGCAATCACACCGCACACACACGAGTTGCTCCCCGCGCATGCGCTGTGCGTGCGAGGCGAGATTGGAGAAAACTTTGGGTAATGAAGACATGAAATGTTTGAAGCGTGTGGAAGACTGGTTGCCATGGGAGACACATCCGTCCAAGCGACATTCGTGAAGCTACAGGGGCGTCCTGTGGCACCATCGTTCGCGACGTAACCTAGTCTACATAACACACACCCTACTCACTGTATTTACACAAGTTTAAATAGTTGCGCACGTGTTATATACCGCGCGCAGACGCACTACGTAAATATATGCTCAATCATAACAGGTTGCTCTTGTGCTCGACTAGCACGATGGAATCAACAGCACAGAGAATACATCTTTGGTCTTGCTCTTAGGGTTCTAGAACTTGACAATTAAGCGGACTAACAAATGAATAATTATATGCGAGAGAAGTGCTTACGAGGCAACTCTGACTCTAGACTGCCCCCAGTATCTTCACTCGTGAGCACAGAATAATCAATATCAGAATAAGAACTTCTAACAAAGTAAAAGACAAGAAAATAATCTTATGCTGGCCACAGCGGTGCGGATGTTCGATTTGGGCGGGGCGCCATACTGTTGGACCTTTTATATACTCGTACAAATAAATACTGGAAATCGACACTGGAAAATTTATCTATATGAATATTGCCTTTGGTCCTCAACTTCCGATGCGTAAAATAAATAGATAAAATAAATTTAATGATAACTGAAATACATCGTACCTGGAATAGCATAAACCCCCATCCCCAAAAACACACACACTGGTCACGAAATGATAGCAAAACTTAACAAATTTAAGCATATACGCTTTCAATATTATATATAATACTATATATAGATTAGATATATATATTATGAAGATCATCAGAAAATAAATAAATCAAACCGACACTTTATATTATATAACTCTTCGTAATATCACACGAGCCCAAATAGGACCTTCTTTGGTTAAAGCACACAGTTTTCCATTTGATTTCTTCACTGAAGCCATCTTTCCAGCTGGAGAGCTAGACCGGCTGCTGTCCGCATTACAGAGTTACTAAACCCGTTCACACTTGCGGCACACCAACCTACAAAACCTATGACGTCATCGATATATGTGCACGCCTACGAACATAGCAGACCTGAAAACAAGCATCGCGAGATTTTTCGCCGCGCTAATGTTGGCAGATTATTGTGATGAAGACGTAGAAGAACACGCTCTCAACTGCCTACAAACAAGAGAGCTTCATCGCTACCAAGCGCAACTAGTTCAGCTATACGTGCGCGAAGATCGGTGAGGGCGCGCCTGCAAGCAGCGCCAACACCACAGTACACAGAACAGACATATTGCTATTTTTCACTCACTCTACTTCTGCACCCCTTCTCCCCTTCTCTCTGAGAACACTATCACCATACTTTACATTGAAAGAGCCGCCTCACCCCTTGCTTACCGTATCCCTGTGTTCAGTTTAGCATCCTTCCTTGCCACAAATATAGCTAACCCTCACCTCTCCATCTAGCTATTCTTTCCCTCCCTCACTACCTGTCCCTCACTTCCCCGTTACTAGTAAACCTCAACCCTCACCGCCAAGTAATTGTCTTGCCTTCTCACGTACTTTCCCTTAGTCCACTAAGCTTACTGTCGCGCCCCCCCCCCACACCACACAGATAACTGTTCTTTCCTTGTCATACAAGCAAACCTTCCATGGTCCTCCACGAGCTAGCAATCCTGGATTCCCTGCCGTCATCTATCTACCATGGTCCTACAAAGCTCACCACTCTATTGATCCAATTTTAACTGCCCGCGCGATTCCACCACTTCGCTGCCTTTTTCCTTCACCGCCCAGCTACCCCTTCATTCCACCACCTAGCTGCGGGCTGGGCCTGCTTCCATCTTCTAACCGCATCGACACGAGGGGTGGCGACGACTACGTCTAGGTACTGCGCGGTACTTTGGCCGTGCGCACCGCTGCAGCAGATGCCGTGCCTGCAGCGCCTCCTTGCTCCGTATAGCCTCCTCTTGCTCTCTGCCGGTCGGTTTCGCGGCAACGTAGGAGAGATGCACAGGATCGAGTAGCAGATGTGGTCACCTGCGTCGGGGGACAAAAACAGACGGCATTAACCGACGCGAACAAGCGAACATGCTCGCGGAAACGCGCTCAGCGGAAGTTAGCCAGCGTTGACCAGCGTTAAGCTGTCGTCGTGACAAACACCGAACACGCGATTCGACGTTTCTCACGCGAGGATTCGCGTGCGATGACGCGCCGCGTGAGTGAGTGCTGTGAAGGAGCTGCAACATGAACCCCGCAGCGACCCCCGCATGAGACCCGCCGCATGACCTCGCATGAACCCCGCATGACCCCGCACGCACCGATCGCTCGCGGCGTCACCGCACCGAGGCTCGGGGTGGGGAGGGGGACGTTGTCAGAACAAAAACTTAGTCTTAACATTAGTCTTTTCATTAACATTAGTCATTTCTCATTAAATTAGTCATTTCTCATTAACATTAGTCATTCTCATTAACATAGTCATTTCTCATTAACATTAGTCATTTCTCATTAACATTAGTCCATTTCTCATTAAACCATTAGTCATTTCTCATTAACATTAGTCTTTTCTCATTAACATTAGTCATTAGTCATTAGTCCGCATAACGCCGACGCCAGCGCAAGACGACATGCGCGCCACAACTGGCGCGTTTCTATAACGGTGTCACGACAGCGTATACGACAAATAAACGAACAAGTGACATCATCGCAGAGAGAGAGAGAGAGCGAGACAAGAGCGATCAGCGGTCACAATGGAAGGTGGCAAGGTCGAGATATACACAACAAAACACTGCCGCTAGTCACGTGGACACACGCGCACGCACGCCGCACGCACGCATGCACGCACGCCACAACGCACGCGAGCACACACGGTTTTGAATGCGGTCTCCCTCCTCACACATGAAGCGCGCTGATGTTGGGCGACGCAATATCGGCGCCGCGCCGCGTCGCGCCGTCGTACCGGCGAACGGTAACACTCATGAGAACCACGAGGAGACGCGAGAGCCTATAAGAACCCTTGAGAATTTACTTAAACGATAAGTCAGTTATGCGTCTCTCCATCTACACACGGCCTTCATGGCCAGAGCCCTGACATACATACAGAGAGACACAGATAGAGTGTAAAATCGAACACGAGCGACATATTTCGAGCGCGCAGCGGTGTTGGAGCCACAGCTAGCTGACGCTCGCCCGCCAGCCAGACCTCCTCACGCACCGCTACAAAGAAGCTA
>NW_014579831.1:12023-25244 GCF_000485595.1 Priapulus caudatus
AATTTCTAGAATATCGTCCATATAATGCATTGTATCTTCTAAAACTACAGACCATCCCATGACCAGCTGTGGAGAACGGCCCGGCCTCGAATTTGGCGCACGTCTCCACTGCGACAGCCGCTTCAACTTGAAGCATCCCCCTCGTCGCAGTGCGCATATCCCGCGCGAAACTGCGCTTCTCATCCGCTGCGACCCGGCTTAGGACAAACAGCAAAGCGTGCCACGCATCTGTATCATGTCTCTCGAATTTTACTGACTGATTTTAATGAGGTGTACTGTAATTTGATCATCATTTAACGTCTATGTGTCAATCCTTTTATAAGCCATTAATTGCAATGTTAATTGAGGTTTGTCACATTATTAGATGGACACAAATCTTAATACAGGCAAGATTTTCTACAAAATATCAAGACATTCTGTTTGAGATGCAATTCAAGAAGCATTTCATGAAATTCAAGACTTTTCAGCAGCACAAAATCCAACCATTCTACTAAAATCAAGTACTTCCCAAAGGACTTCCCCGTTCACATTCACAAAGATTTTCAAGGAACTGTTGAGAACCAAGGATGATCATAACACGTGCTCACAAAAGCCTGGCTAACACGCAGAGATAAGTGTCGACATAATAAGAACAATAGATTTCTCGAGCTCTCACACGACGCCCACGAACCTGCTGTCTGATAACAATACCTGCAGCGCGATAAACCACACACTGCACCACCAGGGGCGCCAGCACCCAACCAAGCCAGCCACGGCACGCCGCCTGCACAGCCTCATTGGCCACAGGTGGTGACGTATGTTACTACCGTACTGTTCGAGGACGAACCACTCACACGCCTTGCAGCGATCGATACACCTGCTTGATGTTGACTCAGATCGATGAAGAAACCTGCCCGGAGACAAGAATGAGAAACACGGCGACCGTAGCATAAGCCAACAGTCGCCCCGCGCACACGAACGACCACGCATGTAACCCCCCCAAACAACGAACAATGTGTCCAGAAATCATCAACACGCATGATGCTGTTCCACAATGAACAACACACGCTGCCTGCTTCCAGCAATGAAACAACAACCCTTGCTGCTGATCCAGCATGAACTAACACATTCTGCTGCTGACGCAGCAATGAACAACACACGTGCTGGCTTTGAAAATCCACAATGACCAACACACTTGCTGACTGATCCAGCAATGAACAAACACAACGTGCTGCATGATCCAGCAATGAACAACACGTGCTGCTGACGCAGCAATGAACAACACACGTGCTGCTGGATCCAGCAAGTATGAGACAACACACGTTCTGCTGATCCAGCAATGAACAACACACGTGCTCTGCGATCCAGCAATGATACGACACACGGCTGTACTGATCACAAAATGATACATACACAGCGTGCTGAACTGATGCCGACAATGAACAACAAAATTGCTGCTGATCCAGCAATGAACAACACATCTCAATAAATACCATGATCAGTTTCTATGCATCAGTATATATACGACGCGACACAATAAGAAATTAAGGAGCAACTGAGCTCATAATAATCATTCAAACAATACCATGTAATTAATTACATTATAGTAATCGCTATAAATTATCTGTACTACCGCTGTAGCGGAACATACCGTAGAGCGTTAACACCGCCGCACGCACCACTGCACGCAACGCAACGCACGCCAGCACGCGCCTCTATGCTACAGGTCTGCATGAGCAGCAACCACGGTGGTGACGTCAGAGCAAACAAGCCTCTAAGGTACACCAAGGCGGCCACTTCTGATTGGCGTCGTACCTACGTGTACTGACTACTGAGGGAGGGGAGGAAGGGGAAGGGAGGAGGGAGGAGGGAGGGGAGGGGAAGGGGAGTGGAGGAAGGGAGGGGGAGGGTGGTGGAGGGTGAGGAGAGAGTGGGTGGTGGAACTAAGGAGGAGGAGGTGTGGAGACGAGGAGAGGAGGAGGGGATGGTGTGGGGACTGGGTAACGGATGGGAAGGATGGGGAGGGGAGGGTGGTGGAGACTAGGGAGGGAGGGGAAGTGTGGTGACTGGGGAGAGGAGGAAGGATGAGGGAAGGGGAGGTGGGGAGACTAGGGAGGAGGAATGGTTTGGGGAACTGGGAGAGGGATGGGGGAAGGGGGAGGGAAGGGGGGGGAATGGTTGTGGGACTGGGAGGAGGAGAGAGGGGGTGGTGAGACTAGGAGGAGGGGATGGTGGTGGGGACTGGGGAAAGGGATGGGGAGGAGTGGAGGGGAGGTGGGTGAAACTAAGGGGAGGGGGGGATGGTTTGTGGGACTCGGGGAGAGGATAGGGAAGGAGAGAAGGAAGGGAGGAAATGTTGTGGGACTGGGAGAGGGATGGCGGAGGGAGGAAGGAGAGAGCTAGTACTTGGGAGCAACAAGAGCAGCACTTATGTCTGAGCGTGAAGGTGTTGTCATAAAATGTCTACGTTCGTGCTCCAGCTACGGTGCCTACGGTGGCGCGCGCAAAGCATAAGCATCAGCAATGAGACCACGCCTCCGGGGTCGAGAGACAACTGCGTCTCAGGTAGGTCGACAAAGACAGTCGGCATGGTAACGACACGAGCGTCGACACCGGAAGCAGCCAACCACGACGAAGCGGCGCCTCGCTGCCATAACTAATCATGGGTTGGGGGGAGTACCGAAAATGTATCGGAGCAGGCAACAGACTAGACTACCAAGTCGCGAAGAGACATGCAGGCTACACCGCATCTCACTACCACACGGTGGCACCAAAGCATAAAGAATACAGATTTCCGAACGAAAACGGAAATATAGGATCAACTGAGCGTGAACTCTAACGTACACAAGCAACTAACCGCACTACGATTCCACTTACGAGAACTAAACGACCCACACTGGTCAGCACTACTATACATACTACTGAATACTGTTCTGGTCTAAGAAACCAAGCACAGAAACAAATTGCCAATTCGTACCACGAGACAAAATCGGTGCTTCTGCTGATCGCATTAATCATGCATTTACTAATATCGAAAAATTAACTGGAGACAAATTGAGAACCTACTTGCCAAAATTTCAAACAATGCCACACTTGTAGCGTTCGTACAGTATCTTGTACAATATCCTGGACATTGCTGTTTTTAGTAATTGGTCAGATGTAACAGAAATAGTGCAACTTCAACGACTACTATGTCAACCCATCCTAAAACTACTAATATGCGTGTTTGTGTGTCTGCGCGTTTTTATCTGTGTACATGTTTCGTGTGTGTACATTTGGATTGCGCCGCAAACGTTGTGTGATATAGTTTGTTGTGTGTAGTGATGCGTCTGTGGTTACTGCACGCGCGAGACTATGCAGCGGTGTGTGCATGCGCACCCACTTGCATTATCAAGGTTGGCACCAAGTGCAACCTAAGGGATCATGTCACGTACAAGAAATAAAAAATGCGAGTACTCAAATCCTGTAAGACCCACAGAAAAGGTAAGGCATAAAGAAAAAAAAGAACAGCAATTAAGTTTCATTTTAGTTTCAACAGGAAATGGCAGCAGCATATATACATATTTAGCACCTTAATCGCGCAACCTGCATCTGTTGAGATGTTTGTATTCGGCCATAACTACAACTTAATATGAAATGATATCAGGGTCGTGAGGGTGTAGCTTAATGAAATGACTGGGGGGCAATTAAGCATTAAACCGCATAATGCGGGGCGGCGAATAAACGTGCACTTGAGAACGCGGAAAAAAAACGTGCGATGCAGCCGCAATAGAATGGGAATTTTGGATGCTCGCAAATTTGTTATACGTATTAACTTTTGTTTAAATATATAAACGAGCCTTTGGCACCAACTGTAGCTGGGAACCCCGGGCTCTCAAGTTTATAAACATTTCACACCAATAACGACAGAACAGCTACGCAGAAAGCAGCAACGCTGCACCCCCTATTTGACATGTTTACACGAAGAAATATTCTCCATTTTGCACACTAGGACTACACCCTAGTTTGTATCAGAACAGCATAGCCACCACGACGGGTGCTGTGTTTACCACCGGGGCATAAGTCGCTCACGAACATAGTGAAACACAGACTATGAATAAGCGCCACTGGCGGACACAGCGCCGCAGCGCTCTCGTGAAAATCAAGAAAAACAAAACAAAACTTCAAGCAAAAAAATCGGAGGAAAAAAACAAAAATCGGCATTTGAGAAAAGGACACACCGAGAAGAGAAGAACCACAAACGCGCCCCACGCCATTCAGCATAAGGCCAACACATACTGAATGATTTATTTGGCACCCAAAGAAACAATCTTAAGCCGACAAACACATTTTGAGATATAGAGAGATCAAAAAGAGTAAGATGAATACAAAGATAAGCGCTAATCAGAACTAAACAGATCCAGACTAGTCTAATCAGATATGACATCAATCCAGGCCTAACTGTCGATATCGTCGATCGGCTAGTCTAACGGAATATTATCGCATTTCCTTGTTGGCAGCCACGACCTGTCGATACTGAAGGTCAGCGAAGCTAGAAGGGCTTCTCGTCTGCTACGTTATCTTTTGTCTGGTCGGCAAAAAGAAAGTCCCACACCTTTGATGGTCACCTGGAGAAGGCCACCCTCAGCCCTGGTTCAGGCGTCCTGCACGGAACCTCCCCAAGTCCGGCCCTGAAAACACACAAAGAAAATACGTGGAATGCAGTGTTCAGTAACAACTAGACCTGTAACGATACACATAACCCATCTCGATTCGATCCCGTAAATCTCAGATACTAGCTCTCGATTCATTCCTACATTACAAGCATTAGTCCATCCCTGGCGACAGCCCTGCAAACAAGTGAACAAGGTGAAGTGTCGTGACTGCTGCGATAGAGAAGTATATGCTAACCTGGCATGGGATTGTTACAGGCGTGCTGCCGCGCTCGTCATCGCTCCCTTATTGCATTGTATAGGTACTCGACACTGCAGCAAAGAAGCATACTAATATCTATATATCTTGTCTGCTGTCTGTCGTACACCTCTCTCCTCTCATCTCTCTCTCTCTCCGATCGTCCTCATCATCCCACTCTGTCTATTCTCATCTCTCCTCATCTCTCTCTCTCTCTCTCTATCCTCTCTTCTCCTTTCTCTCCTCTCTCTCTCTCTCTCTCTCTCTCTCTCTCTCTCTCTCTCTCTCTCTCTCTCCCTCTTCTCTCTCTCTCCCTATCTCCTCTCCTCTCTCTCTCTCTCGCTCTCCTCTCTCTCTCGCTCTCTCCCTCGCTCTCTCTCTCTCTCCCTCCTCTCTCTCTCTCTCCTCTCTCTCTCTCTCTCTCTCCTCTTCTTGCTCTCTCTCTTACTCTATGTATATCATTATATATATTATCGTTATCGTAGAATTTAAAAACAGCTTTTAAAAAAGGACACGATAACCGATACGGGCGAACGTATACATAACACACACACACACACACACACAGACACACACACACACACACACACCAACCACACACACAGACGCACACACACACGCACGCATGCACACGCACACGCACTCGCACTCGCACGCGCGCGTGTGCACACGTACACCCAGACACAGACGCACGCACGCACGCACGCACGCACGCACGCACCTTCTTCGTGTAGAACTTGTCTAGTTTCGTCTCCCCGCCGCTACGCCTCCACAGACACAGCACGCGCGTCTTAGGACTGAAGGTTATGTTAACGAGTCGCTCGTACCACCATCGCTCGGTAATGAGTCCAGAGATGCTGCGCAGCATGATTGCATCGTCACACACCTGTAATATACACACCTGTAATATACACACCATCGCCGCGGCAACGCCACCACCCAGTCAGGCTCATGTGGGGTGAGCATGATGTCATCATACAGAGTCATCAGGTCACCACGGGGTAGTCATGGCAACATTATAACATTAATTACATTATTAATAATGTGTTAACGCGCGACAACAACAAACAGTAATTAATTACATTATTAATAATGTGTTAACGCGCGACAACAACGAACGGCAATTAATTACATTATTAATAATGTGTTAACGCGCGACAACAACGAACAGTAATTAATTACATTATTAATAATGTGTTAATGTATAGTGATGGCAAACGGCAATTAATTACATTAGTAATAATAATGTGTTAACGCGCAAGGATGTTAAGAATGGTAAGGTATGGGTAAATGGTAAGGTATGGGTAAATGGTAAGGTATGGGTAAATGATAAGTAAATGGTAAATAGGGGGGATGTTAAATAAAGAGAATATTAAGGAAGGAGATTAAGGGAGAAGGATGTTAAGAAAGGAGAATGATCCTTGTTAAGAAAGGAGGATGATCCTTGTTAAGGGAAGAAGATGTTAAGGGAAGAAGATGTTAAGGGAGGAGGATGTTAAGGGAGGAGAATGTTAAGGGAGGAGGATGTTAAAGGAGGAGAATGTTAAGAAAGGAGGATGGTTAAGGGAGGAGGATGTTAAGGGAGGAGAATGTTAAGGAAGGAGGATGTTAAGAAAAGAGGATGTTAAGGGAGGATGTTAAGAAAGGAGGATGTTAAGGGAGGAGAATGTTAAGGGAAGAAGATGTTAAGGGAAGAAGATGTTAAGGGAGGAGGATGTTAAGGGAGGATGATGTTAAGGGAGGAGGATGTTAAGGGAGGAGAATGTTAAGGGAGGAAGATGTTAAGGGAGGAGGATGTTAAGGGAGGAGGATGTTAAGGGAGGAGGATGTTAAGAAAGGAGGATGTTAAGGGAGGAGGATGTTAAGGGAGGAGGATGTTAAGGGAGGAGGATGTTAAGGGAGGAGGATGTTAAGGGAGGAGGATGTTAAGAAAGGAGGATGTTAAGGGAAGAAGATGTTAAGGGAGGAGGATGTTAAGGAAGGAGGATGATCCTCGTTAAGGGAGGAGAATGTTAAGAAAGGAGGATGTTAAAGGAGGAGGATGGTAAGGGAGGAGGATGTTAAGGGAGGAGGATGTGGGCGATTGCGAACCTCCATGAAGAGGATCTCTCCCGTCGCCTCGGTGCCCTTGTGAACGGTGAACGACTGCTTGTGCATCTGGCGGCTGCCCATCGGCTTGAGGTCAATGTCGTTGCCATACTGAAACAACGACGTCACGTGTCATTGGGCCGGTGACAGCACGGCAGCGCCATCACAACACTACGTGTCTTCATGGCAATGACTCGCATCATCACATCCCCACCGTCACCATTACCATCATCGTCGTCGTCACCGACATCGTCATCATCATCATTGTCACCGACATCGTCATCATCATCATCATCGTCACTGACATCGTCATCATCATCATCGTCACCATCATCGTCATCATCATCATCATCAACATCGTCATCATCATCATTGTCACCGTCATCATCATCACCGTCATCATCATCACCAACATCGTCATCATCATCATCGTCACCGACATCGTCATCATCGTCACCGACATCGTCATCGTCACCGTCATCATCATCACCAACATCGTCATTATCATCATCGTCATCATGTGTCTCAAAGACAACAAGCCATGCAGGCACAGACATCATTAATGTAAATCAAATTAAAGCTTCTTCTACAAAAAACCAAAGAGGTACAGAAACGATTTGCCCTCAATTCAATCGAAATCTTCAAAATCCAAATTTCAAAATGTCAGCAAAAAAACATCACGAGAGAACAACAGAGCATCCCACGGCAGCGGGGGCGGCGACGTACCAGGTTGGTGATGTTGTCCAGCAGGTCGTTGACCTCCTGGCTAAGACTGAGACTGATATGCGAGCGTCCGAGCAGCCGCCGCACCTTCTTCTTCAGCTCTGCGTTGCGACAGTTCACCATGACCATGAAGGCGACCATGTTGTAGAGCATGCGAGCAAGCAGCTTGTCCTCATCCATCTCCAAGCGCTTCTGATCCATGCTGCTGAGCGACGTGTACCTACACGGAGGAGTAGACGCAGGGGAGCGGGGTTAGAGTGAAAGTATAGCACAGAGAGGGGGAGAGGGGGGAGGGAGAGGGGAGGGAGAGGAGGAGGGGGAGGGGAGGGGAAGAGGGAGAAAGAGAGAGGAGGGGAGAGAGAGAGGGAAAGGGAGAGAGAGACGGAGAGAGGGGGAGAGGGAGAGGGGAGAGGGGAAAGGGGGAATGCGGTTTAGAGTGGAGCCATAGGAAGAGTAAAGAGAGAGAGAGAGAGATAGGGAGAGAAGGCTAGAGGGAAGGTGTTTTAGAGCAATGCGTCACATAGATTTGGGAGGATAGAGAGAAAGATATGGAGCATGGCTGCTGTGAGGGTAGGGTCAACGGCAATGTACAGTATTGCGACCAGTCTACCTTGTGCCTACCTGAAAGTAGGTAAGGGCAGTATGATTATGACTTACCTGTCCATCCATTCTCGTGGTGGGTCCTTGGTCCATGCCGACGATGTCACGCTCCTGCGCTACAGCATCAATAGAACGCAATCCTCCAGAAACTGGCGATCTGGTCCCACGCGCTGACCGGTCTGTGTCTGTATTGCAGCGATGTTGAAAATGTCGCTTGTCGTTGATTGCCATTGTCAGACGAAGTCGTTTATTTTTTATCGTTATTTATCAGCATCGCTTTATTCTGTCGATGTTATTTGCTTATTGCGGTACAGACGTTATTTAGATTTTCATGTCAAAAACTTTCCTTGTGAGTTCTTCCAAGACTGCGTCGCTGATGTGCCGTGGGATGGAGGAGCTCGCGCGACTCGTCGCGGCGGGATGAGGATGCTGCGCTGGAGTGCGCGCGGGATGAGATGCTGCGAATTGCAGCGCGGGATGAGGATCGCTGCGATGCGGCGGGATGAGGATTGCCTGCGATGCGCGTGGGATGAGGATGCTGCGACGGCTGTGCGGATGGGATGCTGCGACGGCGCGTGAGGATGAGGATGCTGCGAGTGCGTGGGATGAGGATGCTGCGAGTGCGTGGGATGAGGATGCTGCGAGTGCGTGGGATGAGGATGCTGCGAGTGCGTGGGATGAGGATGCTGCGAGTGCGTGGGATGAGGATGCTGCGAGCGCGTGGGATGAGGATTGCTTGCGAGCAGCGCGGGTGATGGATGATCTGCGAGCGGTGGGGATGAGGATCTGCTGATGCGGCGTGGGATGATTTGATGCTGCCCGGATCGCGCGTTGGGGATGAGGATGCTGCGAGCGCGTGGGATGAGGATGCTGCGAGCGCGTGGGATGAGGATGCTGCGAAGCAGGAGGTGGAAGAATGAGGATGCTGCGGACGCCGCGCGTCTGGAATGAGGATGCTGCCGAGGCGTGGGATGAGGATGCTGCTGAGCGCGTGCCGGATGAGGCTGCTGCGCACGTGCGTGGGATTGAGGTATGACTGCGATCGCGCGTGGATTGAGGATGCTGCGACGCGCCGCGGTTTGGGATGAGGATGTGCGCGACGGCGGTTGGGATCGAGGAATGCTGCCGAGCGTCGGGACGAGGATGCTGCATGCACGCGGGATGAGCGATCGCTGCCGACGCGCATTTTGTGGATGAGGCATGCTGCCGAGCGCGTGGGATGAGGATGCTGCGAGCGCTATCAGCGTGCAATTACCGGATGATGCCTTCCAGAAGATGTAGTGGACGTCGTGTCAGACTCGGCGTTGTCGCCATGAGGCTGCCAGCGTTGAGAGCGGAAACTGCCGTCTGGTTGCTCTTCGTGCTGACACGGCTCGCACGGACCGCTTCCGCATCGCTCCAGCCTGCAGCAACGAGCGCGACGGTTTACCACGGCAACCGCGTCGGACACCGGAGCGCTGCGAGCGAGAGAAGAGGCCGTAGATCGAGAATGCAAATTGCCCCCAGCCAAAGTGAATATTATCTGAAGACACGAAGGGAGGATGATAGCGGAGAAAACATCCGATAAGGGCTATCACTGGAGAGAATCAGAAAAAGAAACATAATGGGAACTGACGCAAAACAAACAAATGAGACCAGACGAAGACGGAATTAGAAGGAGATCAAGGAGAAGGAGCTAAAGCATGGGGAGTGGACAGAAGAAGGAAACTCTTTAAGAAAGAAGAAATAACGAATAAGAACTTAGGTCGATGAGAACCGTCTTAGCCTGTGCAAACTTAACGAGCGACTCCGAGTCGTGGACTTCCGAGAGTGCCGACGATTGGCGGATGCCTGTGGGAGCGATATCGTTGGCACGTTCGCTGTCGCAGGGACTGGCGCCCCTCTCAGAGCCAGGTGAACTCAAACGACTCCGTCGCTCGCCTCTGAAACCTTGTTCAGTGGAACACGATCGTTTGCACTATTCCACCACGCCGAAGGCTGGAGATCTATATACAATATATTACTTCCGATGCATACCGCGAGCCGCCGTCGATGGCGGGCGGAGATAACGAAACAGGAAAGCGCGAGGTGGCGTAGTATGAGTGCATGTAGACATGCTCCGCTTCTAGATTTCACTTAGCGAAAGCAGATATGACAAAGTGGGAAAAAAAATTTAAAAATAAAACAATAATAAAAATTATAATATAATAATAATAATAATAATACAGACAGGTACGTGTGAGCAGCGATGGCGGTGGCGGTTGAGGGACGCACCTTGAGATTACGCCGACTTATGCAGGGTCCGGCGCTGGCGTGCGGCGATCAGCTCCAAGAGCGGCCGGCCATTACTTCTCATCAGCCGGTCGCCTCGTAACGCCTTCCACGGGCGTCGTGTTGCTGCAGGCTGCAGCTATACCGGTTCCTGAAACTACCAGTGCACAGCACAGCCAGCAGGGGATGCGAGGCGCTATCTAGAGCCCTTGTAGTTGTCGTGAAGACTGTGCATCGGTTATGCGGCTAAACAAAGTACTGATGACAAAGCCTTACCGTCTGACAAGGTCCCCTGTGGCCTGCTGATTAAAGCCACTAGTACTGTGATAGGGTCCATGGTGACTGGTAAAGCCCTGTCTGTGAGTCCGGATAGTGGATCTTGTGATAAAGCCACTGAAGTACCTTGTCGTATAAGGTCCCCTGTGACTTCGCTAGATAAAGCCCTTAGTACTGATGAGTAAGCGTCCCGCTGTGAACGTGATGATGGAAAGGCCACTCAGTACCTGTCGATGAAGCGTCCATGTGACTGTGATCAAAGCACCACTGAGTTACTGTTGATAAGGTCCCCGTGCTGGACATGTGATAAAAGCCACTAGTACTGTGAGAACGGTCCCTCTGTAGACTGGTTGATAGCCACTAGTTTACCTGCTGAATAACGGTCCATGGTAGACTGTTTTGTAAGCCACTAGTACTGTGAATATGGTCACATCGGATAGACTGTGATCAAGCCACTAGCTACTGCTGGCTAGGTCCATGGTGACTGTGAGGAAAGCCACTAGTACTGTGATAAAGGTCAACTGTGACTGTGATACAAGCCACTAGTACTGCTTGATAAGCGTTTCATGGTGACTGTGCATAAAGCACTAGTACTGTGATAAGGTCCCGCGCGTGACTGTGAATAAAGCCGCTGTGATAAGCGTCCCACTGTTGCTGTGATAAACGCTGCTGTGCTAAGGTGCACTGTGACTGATTGCTAAAGCCGCTGTTTGATAAGCGGTTTCCACTGCCTGACTGTGATAAGCACGCCTGTTGATAAGGTGCAGGTGCCACTGTGACTGCTGATAAAGCTTGCTGTGATAAGGTGCCATCTGGTGACTGTGATAAAGCCGCTGTGATAAGGTACACTGTGACTTGCTGATAAAGGCCCTGTTGATAAGGTACACTGTGACTGTGATAAAAGCGCTGCTGATAAGGGTGCACTGGTTGACTGTGATAAAGCCGCTGTGATAAGGCTGCACTGTTGACTGTGATAGCCTGCGTGTGATAAGTTTCCACTGTGGACTGTTATAAAGCGCTGTTGATAAAGGGTCCCTGGCATGACTGTCGATAAGCCGTCACAGTAAGGGTGCACTGTCACTGTAACCGGGGTCCACCGTACACAAGCAGACTTGCACGTTCTGTACATGACCATTCACGCCCGGTACAGGACATAGTCAGGCCCGTACATGACATTCACGCCCGTTACATGGACATTCACGCTCGTACATGAGCATTCACGCCCGTACATACATTCACGCTCGGTACATGACAATTCACGCCCGTACATATGACACTTTCACGCCCCGTACATGACATTTCACGCCCGACATGACATTCACGCTCCGTACCATGACATTCCACGCCTCGTACGTGGACATTCACGCCTCGCTACGTGACAATTCACGCTCGTACGTGAAAATTCCACGCTCGTACATAGACATTTCGACGCTCGTACATGACCATTCCGCCCGTACATGACGATTCACGCCCGTACATGACATTCCGGACGCTTCGTACATGACATTTCACGTTTCGATTACGATGACATTCTACGCATCCGGTACGATGACATTCACGCCGCCGTACATGACATTCACGTCGTACATGAACAGTTCACGCCGTGACATGAATTCAGCGCTGGTTACATGATCGCCGGTGAGAGAGGACGACCGCCGGTGCCTCACTAACCTGTGTCGGTGGCTCGGTTGTTTTCGCGTACGCCGAGGGGCTGCCGTGCGGAGCGGTCGGCGCTCGCGGCGGCAGGCGCGGCGCCGGCACGCGGACCCTCAAGCAGCACGTTTTACTGTCTGCACGCCTCTCACCTCGCCGGATCGACCTGCCCCGAGACCTCGAGCCGCGTCGCGGGCATATATCCTGCAACAGAGGGCTCGCCACTGCCATGGATTCTGGCCGGCTGATCGTGCTGACGGATCGTCTAGTCCACCTACTCATTCGTCCTATGCTGTCACCCTTCGATCAAGCTTTCAGTCGTTTCTCGTACATGATTACATTAAACGGGTGCATTTGTGCCCTACCTGTTCTATGCTAGTTTGTTTCATTCTATGTTGTCATTGGCGCTTGTTCAGCCGGTCCACTTCTGTTCACTAGGTCTGATCTGTCGTGGTTTGTTTTTATGTATTTTTCCCTGTTCTCCATAACCCAGAGTCATTCGTTATCAGCCATCAACACCGATCTAGCATTAGCTATCATCGTTGATCCCCATTACCATCGTTCTATCATTCATCATCCTGATCCCCAGTCATCGTTATCACCATCATCGTTTATCATCATCACCCCCTCGTCTATCACACATCATCGTTATCAACATCATACGTATAATCCCCAGTGCATCGTTATCATCATCATCCTTATCAGCAATCATCGTTTATCGATCATCATCGTTTTATCCCCAATTCAATCGTTTCATCTCTT
>NW_014579832.1:0-1062 GCF_000485595.1 Priapulus caudatus
AGAGAGAGAGAGAGAGAGAGAGAGAGAGAGAGAGAGAGAGAGAGACAGAGAGACACGGAGAGAGAGAGAGAGAGAGAGAGAGAGCTCTCAAGCAATAAATGTGCAGCCGTCAACCGTCGAATTCTCCAACTTTTATCCCTTGATGAAATATTTCGCGTGGTTCTAGAGCGAGGGTCGCTGCGCGCTCACTTCCTACTCGGCTCGCGTGTGTGCTTGCGTGCGCGCGTACGTGCGTGCTGCATTTACACAATAGCTGAAATATTTGACATGTTCGCGATAATTCCCTCTAATTGACGTTTCAAATCCCGTTTAGGGAGCTAGACGGCGCTGCCCGAGGGAGACCCCCCACCCCACAGGGAGGTATAACAGGATAGAGGGAGTGAGGGGAGGAGAAAGAAAAGAGAGAAATAGACTGAGTGAGAGATTGAGAAGAGAAACAGAGAGCGAGAGAGGGGGAAGGAGAAGACCCGGGAGATCCTCATATACACCGAATCACGACTGACGTGCTGGTGGGGTGAGTAGGTGATGCGGAGTATGTTCCCATGGTGATGGTAGGATGTAATGGGGAAGGATTATGAGAAACGGGTGCGGAACGATGGGGGGAGCAGGTCGACGTGGAAGGGTTGGCGAGGGGATGATTGGTAAACTATGTCGAGGTTAACATAACCGAGGTCAAAGTCTTAGCCCTCTCATCCCTGCAACCTCGTTCGCGGTCTGCTTTATTGATTGGCTGACTTCAACAAACCGCTCGGCACCCGCCGTCAGCGGGTGGAAAAACTGCAAACCGCGGCGGTGGTCCTAATTTTCGTTTTTAAAACAAACAAGTGGTTTGTATTAGTTTAACACGTTGCGTCGAGCGAGGGCGCAGACAAGCACAGCCGGCATCATTAGCCAGGGATTATACGCGGAGTTGCTGTCTGCTACTGCTGCTGCTGCTGCTGTCTGCTGTTGCTGTTGCTGCTGCTGCTGTCTGCTGTTGCTGCTGCTGCTGCTGCTGCTGTCTGCTGTTGCTGTTGTTGCTGTTGCTGCTGCTGTCTGCTGTTGCTGCTGCTGCTGCTGCTG
>NW_014579832.1:1979-4479 GCF_000485595.1 Priapulus caudatus
AGAGAGAGAGAAAGAAGAGAGAGAGAGAGAGAGAGAGAGAGAGCGCACGAAAGAGAGAGAAGGGGCGTGTGGTTTTTTTAGAATGTGATTGCAATCGCGTTATCATGACGTCGTCACGCTATTCGACGTTGACTTTTAGTTGAACTAATCATGATTCGCTGCGCGGATCAGCTGTGAGCGATATAATAATAATTTATCAACATCAGATTCCGAGGTTAGTTTCTGCTAACTATGCAGCCAGAGTGTTCGGGTGGGTGAGCTACACGGGTGACTGGGGCCGGATAGTTAGTAGTAGGAATGTGATACACCCCCCCAACCCCTTGACAGCGTGACATGTTGATCCCCGCGGGCTGACAACAGGCGAAACACGTTAATGCCCCGCCTGACGCGCACACACACACGATCCCACGCACGCACGCACATACATAGACACACGCGCACAAGCACACACGCACACACGCACACACGCACTTACATACACACGCGCGCGCATGCACGCACGCACGCACGCACGCACACGCATACACACACGCTTTTGTGCGCACGCACACAGGCACGTACACACACGAAAACACACACACACGCAAAACACACACGCACGCACGCACACACGAACGCACGCAGCATATGATATGAACGTGTCTGACGGCAAGCGACGACGTGCATACGTATAGAGCATCCCCACAGCCCCACACCCCCTACCACACTACATATCACACAACCTTGCTCTCGCTCTCTTCACCACTCACGCACGCACGCCAACCGCACCGCACGCCACACACACACACACACCACACACACACACACACACACACTTTCTCTTCTCTCTCATATATATGTATATATACTATATATACTGCGCCGCGTAGATGTACATGGGCGTGGGTGGCGCGCGTCTAATATTATGTGGCAGCTGTGTGAGGTTACATGCGTGTGTGTGTGTGTGCGCGTAGCGTGCGTGCGTTGCAGTTTTGCTGTGCGTGCGTGCGTGCGTGCGTTGTGTGTGTGTGTGTATGTGTGTGTGTGGTGTGGGTGTGTGGTGTGTGCATGTGGCTTGTGTTGTGTGTGGGTTGTTTACAATGGTGATGTCACTTGTGTGTGTGTGTGTGTGTGTCGTGTGTGTGTGCTAGTGTTTGGACGGGCCTGTGCGTGTGTCGTGCCCCCAGTAGCGTGATGTCGCTCTGAGCCCCTCGTGTGTCTGTTCCTGATGCGTCCCACTTCCCCGTCCCCCTCTGTCGTCTGGACTGTGTTCTGTGTGTGTGTGTCTAGGACAGCGAGTTCAACAGAGAGTGACGCGCTCCCGCTAAGCCCCCGGGGTGATAGGTCCGAACACTCAACTAACAACAACTCACATCAGATACAGCGCTTTTTGCTAATTTTCGCCTGCGTGCCTGCAGTCCCTGCTGTCGCTGTTAATCAGTGAAGCCCGTTTATCAACGAGAACCTTACACATTTTATGATGCCTGCGTGCCTTAGACATCGCGCACGCATAACTCCCCTCGACGGGTCTTCCTTCCTCAGCCTCCGCATCCTCCATCCTCCCCCGCATCCCATCAGCATCAGTCCCGACTATTCTATATATAGGTTATGTACTCAGCTTCCGGGGGCGGCGCCGCGCTCTGATCTACTAACTTACGACCCCTCCCATCTAATTTAACGACCCCTTGTTAGCGCACAAGTAATGGACGCGAAATCATATTCATACATATTTTCGCGCCGCTTCGCTGACCCGTACCATGTGGCCGCATCCGCCGGCGCTCCAGCCTACTCCTCATCCACCCAGCATCAGCCTCGGCACAGATGCAGCAGCAGCAGCAGCCTCGCTTATCGGCAGGACGAGGTTTTCAACCTTTACCTCGCTCTCCTCTCACTAAAAACTCAAGCGAGATCAACTCGGCCGCGGTCCGCGTGCCCGCTGCATGGCGCGGTGCCTCGGTACGGGGGTCTGGCAATAAGAACGGGGACATAAGAGGAATGGGAGGGGATGGCGGAAGAAGGTGGGAGGGTAAGCAAAATGGGTGGTGGGGGTGGGGGCATGAGATGGGGACATAAATAGGACATGGGAGGAGGGGGTGGAGAGGAGCGTGGAGGGCGGGCGAGGGGTGTGACAATGAGACGGGACACAAAGGGGAATGTGAGGGGCGGGGTGAGGACGGTAGAGGGTAGGTAAGAATGGAGGTGTGGCGTGGGGGCCAATATTAATGGGGACATATGCGCGGGAATGGGCCTCGAGGGCGGAGGGTATGGGGAATGAAACGGTGGAACGCCGAGGTGGACGGTCGGGCGAGGGAACTGGAGAGGGGAGAAGGAAAGAGGGGAGAGGGACGGGTGGGTGAAGCCAAGGCTGAGGTTGATGAATGTTGCGGAGAGAAGCGGATACAAAGAGGCAGGAGCGTAACTAGGACACGTATGTTCTATGTCAATGTATAGCGACTGTAAGCCGACCCGTGACCGTGCATGTCGCCGCTGCCTGCTGCTACACCTGTGTCAGGCCGCCCGT
>NW_014579832.1:7863-11545 GCF_000485595.1 Priapulus caudatus
TATAGACTAGAGGAAACTGTGTAAAATAGTGTGGAGGGACATCTATACACACATGTAGACAGACTATATGAGGCAGGGATACTTCTCTTTACATACATGTATATATATATAGAGACAGCTGCCTAGAAGAGTCTATATTGTGTAGTGGTGCTGTGAGATGATTTATGCTAACGCGTGCTGGCGTGCTGTCCGATACCGTCCGCCTGTGTCTCTCTAGCTCTCACAGTGCCTATACTTACAGTGATATACCCACGGACCCTCTCATCAAACCACACACACGCCCGCGCGCACACACGCACGCGCGCACACACGCACGCGCGCACACACGCACGCATGCACGCGCACGTACGCACGCACGCACGCACACACACACACACACGCGCGCACACACACACACTCTCTCTCTCTCACACACACGCACACTCACACACGCACACACGCACACGCACGCACGCACGCACACACGCACACGCACGCACGCACGCACGGTAATTGCTCTGCATACCTGACCACAACTGACCAACCGCGGCTTGTAATGTCCAATAAAAACACCAGCACCGCGATATGACCAGCAGTAGCAGCCAGTAGTAGCCAGCCAACAGTAGCAGCCAGCCAACAGTAGCAGCCAGCAGCAGCCGACCAGCAGTAGCAGTTAGCTATATATTCCCAACCTCCTTGGCATTCCTCGCGTAGGTCTGTTTTTATTTCACACCACACACACACATAACACACGCGGATTGGCTTAAATTGCGGCGGGAGCAAATACGGCCGTGGGCCCGTGGTTGCCGAGGCTGACTCCGGCGCGAACGCATGCTCCGCGCGCCTCTGTGAAGTCTAATTATGGGCTTACCGCTAAGACACTGTGATAATATTTGGAGAGGTTCTCGGATATGCGGCCGTTTGTTATATATGCAGGCAGTACACACAATTGCTCCCTGGGTGTCAGGCGGGGAGGGGAGGGAAAGTGGAAGGAAGGTAAAAGGAGGTGGGTGGGGACGGAAGAGAGGGAAAAGTACAAAAGATGTGGAGCGGTGAGGGAAAGGGGAGATGGAGGTGGAAGGAAGGGAAGAGGAAGATGGATATGAGACGGATGGAAACGGAGAGGGGAGGTGAAGTGGAACGAAGAAGAGGGAAGATGGAAGAGAGGGAAGGAGGTGTTGGAGGAAAGAGTGGAGGATGAGGTGGAACGGGCAGAGAGGAGAAGAGAAAGGGACGAACAAGGGAGAAAGGGAGGGGAGGGGAAAGTAGTAGAAAGATGGAAAGGGGTATGGCTAGTGATGTCACGATCATCGATTATACTCGATCATCGGTTGAACAGGTTTTTTTTTTTTTTAATTTGAACAAGAAAACTTGGAAAGTGATGAGAATCAGTACATGTATTATACACACAGTAGTAAACAGTGCAAAACAAACAGTAAACATGGCTAAACAAGCACATACATGCACACACATACATGCACACGACGTTACGCACACGCAGGCATTCAACACCCCGAGTAACCGATTGTAACCGATCATCGGTTACTTGGGTCCAACCGATGATCGATTACGAAATTACAACCGATTGACAACACTAGGTATGGCAGATGTAGGGTGAGAGAGCAGAGGATGAGGTATCGGGAGGGGAGGAGGGCGGCAAGGAGAAGGGGAGGGGTACAGGCTGCGCACGGTTCAGCAGTGACGCATATCTCACGCATCAATGCTTGGCCGCCTATCCTATCATGAGGAGAAAACATAAACTGTCTTGTTGCCCACCATACTTCTCCACCCCGCACCATCCATCTTCCGCGCCACTCTTCCCCTATTCTCTCCGCACCTGCCCTCTGCCGCACCCTCTACCCATAACCCCTGTTCCAATACTCCCTCTCTCCGCAGTCCACCTCTCCTCACCCAACACATCTCTTCTCCTCCCACATTTCATCTATCGCCCACAACCTACTCTTCCCTCATCCCCTCTCTCTTCCTCGTCCATTTCCCCTTCCCCTCCTCTCTTCCCCGCTTCCCTCTCTTCCACGTACCCCTCTCCCTTCTCTCTCCCCGCTTCCCCCTGTTTCCCGCACCCCTCTCCCCTCTTCCACCTCTCTTCCCCACATCCCTCACTTCCCTGCACCCCTCCCCCTCTCCCACCTCTCTTCCCCACATCCCTCTCACCTCTTCCTCCTCTCTTCCCCACATCCCTCTCTTCCTTGCACCCCCCTCTCCCACCTCTCTTCCCCACATCCCTCTCACCTCTCCCTCCTCTCTTCCCCGCACCCCTCTCCCGCGCGCGTTGTGGCTCGATCCGTCGTACGTGGAAATGTCCAATTTCGCAGCCGGCGACATTGCGCCGTCGCCGTCGTCTGCGGGAACGAAATTCTTGCGAGATACGAAATAGCCAATTTCCCGCGCATCTCTCTGTTGAACTGCATGCGCTGAATGCCGGCTATTAACACTTTAATTCCGAGCAGGAATATATCTATAAGGATAGATCGATGTTCGTGTCTGTGTCGTCGAGAAGCCCCAGCTCGGCTGCAGTGGAGAGAGAGATAGAGATGGAAAGAGAGAGATATAAAGATAGATAGATCTAGAGGGAGTGGTGGAAAAAAATATAGATAACAGCACAGGGAATCCTTCAATTGTGAGCGATAGTGGGAGTGAGCGTGAGATAGAGAGAGCGAGAAAGAAAACGAGAGAGATGGCGAGAGAAGGAAAACGAGAGAAGGAAGGAAAGAAGGAACGAGAGCGAAAGCGAGATAGAGAGAGAGGGGGCAGAAAGAAAATAGCGCGCGAGAGAAAGCGAGATGGATTCAGGAGAAAGCTAATCTTTTTTTGGAGATGTGATCACACTCGTACTCAATAAAAGATTGATTGTAGGTGAAAGTTGAAAGGAGACGGCCTAATATGTAAACACAGGCACGCATGCACGCACGCACGCACGTACACACTCCCGTAAGTGCACGCCCTGCTCAGGCACATATGCACATGCATGCACCCACACGCACACGCGCGTACACGTGTCACTCCCTCATCCAACCACCTGCACTATACAAGGCAGCTACACTTGGTAGTATACATATACATTTGTAGGCAGGCACTCTATGATCAGGGTGCCGTGTGTAACGTGTATGTATATACTATACACACAGACACGCACGCAGGCGCACGCACAGATTGCAGGTATCATAAAGTCTGCGCTAACACCGTCACAGCTGCTGATACTGATGCATGCAGGAAGGTGGTTAGTTAGTTACGTCATGAATGAATGAGAGTGGAGGCTCTCAATACAAGCCCTCACTCTCTTTCTCTCTCTCACTAGCGAACCTGAAAAGCGCTTACCGGAAGCACCGGAAGCACGCGCGGGGTTATAAACACTCGATAATTAGCTAGGGGAGATGTCAGGTACATGCTAGGGGTGGTGGTCGGTGACAGGTGCATGCGTGGACATATCACGTATATCCATATATATATATATATATATACATACATTCCTTTTCGATATTAGCCGCGTTTACACGTAGCAAGAAATCTGGTATTTAGCGTTCACACGAGGCAAAATGCGCGGTCCAAGAAATACGGTATCTAAACAGATCCGGTATTTGATGTAAATACGCGGCTTCCCAGACCCCAAATAATTTGCCGTGCTTGAGAAATACCGAATTTCCTCGTCTGAACGCTAAATACCGGATTTGTGAAGCCGCGTATT
>NW_014579832.1:16729-17810 GCF_000485595.1 Priapulus caudatus
TTTCTATATTCTCTTTCCTTCCCTTAACATCTCTTCTCTTTCCTTCCCTTAAAATCTCTTTTCTCTCATCTTCGCTTCTTTGTTCGTCTCCCTCCTCATCTTCTCTTCGCTTTTCTTGTCGTCTCTTCTCTTTTTCCCCGTCTCTTATTATTCGTTTTGAAATCCAATAATTCGTTCCCGGGGTTTTTGAAAAGACGCAGACGCAAATGACCAGACAACCGATCATACTGTGTCATTCTGGTAAGGCAATTGCCCTATTATTTTACATTACTAAATTTGAGCATCATTATTATATTTAATGGAGATTAAAATGTAGGTCAACGGGGATAAACTAGCGTCGCTCTAAACTCTGGTTATCATTACCGACACCTTCTTACACAGTCTTATACTTCTTACAGGCATAGACAATATGATGCAGAAGCTAAAGACGTAGCTACAAGATTATAAATAAGACATGGGCATATATAGCGGGCATTATGACGAGACACGGCAATATGAATATAGGAGGCAGAAACACTATTAGAGAGATTAATTAGAGTTCAGAAGAGCTATTACACATGTGGAAAGACACACGTACAGGTCATATGCGGTATATAACGACACAATCTAATATAGGAGACAGGAGCATTCGCCTTAAGACACAGGAACAGACATGCAGGGACACACACGTACGTACATATATAACGACACAATCTAATATAGGAGACAGGAGCATTCGCCTTAAGACACAGGAACAGACATGCAGGGACACACACGTACGTACACGTCGCGTGTATTAAAATGGTACAAGGCAACATAGAAGGATGCAGGAGCATTAG
This sequence comes from Priapulus caudatus, assembly GCF_000485595.1. Taxonomy (NCBI): domain Eukaryota; kingdom Metazoa; phylum Priapulida; class Priapulimorpha; order Priapulimorphida; family Priapulidae; genus Priapulus; species Priapulus caudatus. Next base: position 17,548 of record NW_014579832.1, read on the forward strand.
CTATATAAGACACATGAACATAATATATTATAGAGACAAACGTACTTAAAGAAGGCACTATGGTGAGACAAGGCTATATGAATATAGCAGGCAAGAGGATGCGCTTTGAGGCATATGCACATAGGCTACAGACGCAGCGACACGTAGATATGGAATATAGCAGGCAGGGGGATGCACTATAAGGCATGTGCACAGACAGACACAGATACACATATATAGATATGGAATATAGCAGGCAGGGGGATGCACTATAAGGCATGTGC
>NW_014579832.1:18780-23348 GCF_000485595.1 Priapulus caudatus
GGCAGGGGGATGCACTATAAGGCATGTGCACAGACAGACACAGATACACATATATAGATATGGAATATAGCAGGCAGGGGGATGCACTATAAGGCATGTGCGGCGACAAACGCAGGAACGCTTAGATGTGGAATATTTTATCAATGATGTGCACGCGGGCGCACACCGACCGTCAGCAAGACTTACTTACGCAGCACGGTTCAATCTGTATTAGCGGATACCTTTCTAGAGAGTACCGCCGCACAGAAAGTTCACTTTTTCCCGTTTTTTTTAAGTGGAAGTTTCCTTTGAATGGCAGTTATACAGTGAAAAATATCTCTATAGAACGGCAACCTGTCTATAAAGGCAACTTTTTTTTGGTTTCTTTAAGTGGCAGATATACAGTGAAAACACCTCCATATATATAATGGAGACCGTTAATGTCGAAAACGTTGTTGCTAGAAAACGTTGTTGCTTTGAGTGACTCTTCTAGTACTACACGGGCTTGAGACTGTCGCTCAGCGTTGCAGTGACTAGTAAAGGTGCAGCGCCTATATACACGCACGGGCTGCAGGGAGAAACAGACAAACAGGGATAGAAAGAGAGAGAGAGAGAGAGAGAGAGAGAGAGAGAGAGAGAGAGAGAGAGAGAGAGAGAGAGAGAGAGAGAGAGAGAGAGAGAGAGAGAGAGAGAGAGAGAGAGAGAGAGAGAGAGAGAGAGAGAGAGAGAGAGAGAGAGAAGAGACAGAGGTGACAAGGACATAGAGGATAGAGGGGGCGACTGGTGTTGACTGCTGTGTGGTTGTTGTGTTGTGATGTGTGGTGTGTGTGTGTGTGTGTGGTGTGATGTGTGTGTGTGTGTGTGGTGGTGTGCGATGTGTGTGTGTGTGAAGAGAGAGAGAGACAGAGAGTAGAGAGAGAGACGAGAGAGAAGAGAGAGAGACGGAGAGAGAGAGAGAGAGAAGAGGATAGATAGAGGAAAGAGAAGACGGCGTGAGAGAGAGAGAGAGAGGAGAGAGAGAGAGAGTTAAACGCAGTTAGAACGCAGGAGGAACGCAGGCAGGCGCTCCCTTCTACAAGCGCGGTGTTCCTTCACAACAACTACTCCTAGCGCCACTCAACCCGCCGCCGCACTTCCTGGTAGATTCTGAGCAAGGCGAATATCTACGCGCCGTCGCGCACATTGTGAAAAAGCGCGTAAGAGCGAGGACATCACAACAACGCCACACATCGCAGACCCACATCGGCAGGCACACGCGCACACGCCGCACGCACGCCTCGCACGCACACACACAGACACTTTACACTAACACCGCCACCACACACCAACCAGGCCACGCACGCACGCACCAACCGTACGTAGACACACACAAACATACACACACATGCACTGCCCGGCAGCACACACACAGCGCACGCACGCACCTGCGGTAGCGCACGCCGGCGCAAAGACGTCAGAATGACAACACAATAGGCTTAACCGCGCAATGCGTGCATAGTTAATGAATGAGTACACATAAGTGTGTATACGCGCAGGAGACAGACAGAGTGACAGACAGAGCTAGAGAGGGCGGACGGGAGGTCGAGAGACTGCGATGTTCCAAACGCGGACACTTCCTGTGACGCATCGGAGCATCGTCTCTCCCACCATTGCTATTCTCACACGGCCTCTCCCGGGGGCTAGGACTATAGTCCAGCGCACGGCACGCCGCACGCCACGCACAACCACAACACACACATCACACACACACACACACACACACAACACAGCATTCTTACACACAGACACTCCTCAAGTACAACTAAGTCACGTTTGCAAGCCACACTGACGGAAGTGACTCGATTATGTCCCTATAGTAAAAGCGGGGCGAGAGAGGAATGTGGAGGAGAGAAGGACGTGAATGCAGAGGAGAGCGGGAACGGGGAGGGGCAAAGGAAGGAGAGGGGAGTTTAGCGGGAAACTGACGATCGATTGGTTTGTAAATATAAACTGTGACGATCAGCAAGGAGATAGGAATTCGTTCGAAATAGAATAGAGCGGGGATAAAAATCTGAATGCCGTATGCATCCATCATCGCTCCCTCACCTCTCTCCCACCCTACTGTATTCATCCCTCCCTCTCCTTTCTCTTATATCCTCCTCTCTTCTCCGCCCGCTTCCTTGCCTCCCTTCCTCTTTCTTCTCTCCCTCTCTTGCATCCGCCCCCTTCTCTTCTCCTTTCTTTTTGCTCTCCATCCCTCCCTACCATCTATCCCTCCATCGCCTCTCTGTCGCTATAACAGAATTAGAATAAGAATCGGACATCAATTAATACGTCACGCCACAATTACATCTGCGCAGGTAAACGAGGCCCGCGCTACGTACGCTGGTCACCGCAAACAATACGACATCACCCTGATTATAGATTACTCGTCTACCAAATCGCTGTGCCTATCCAATTCTGGCTCGTTAGTTGTCGTTTCTATAAAAGTAGCCAACGCGCTTCGCGTTGACAATTAGTATTTATAACATAATGATCATATCCGACATTCATCACGCTATATAGTATATATATCTATAATATATAATATATATATAATAGTATACAGAGTCAGGATAATAGGACATTTATCTCCTATTATGTACTTTGATAATTAATATTATATATATTCAAGCGCTAATAATACCGTATATCGTAATTATTGATATATTATATCTTGTATACAATATGCTTATTATTTAATATATATGATATATATATTATAGTATAGTATATGGGAGCGTGGATACGTCCCTGCATTTGCACTGTATTTATATATGATATAATTATATGTGTAAATATTATTTACGGTGCACGTGTTGATGATGCTGACGACAGTGTGGATGAGCAGCCTGTGTCTGCCGGCCAATCTGTTACTAATGCAGAGCTTGGAGGGAGGCTGATTATCGTAATCACCTACCAATCACTATATTTAACTGTCAGTGTATGTGATTATCATTTTACAAACCGCCGCTGAAGTTAATTAATTACACGTTTACCCAGTATCTACTTACGTAAGCCATAACAAAGACGGCATGTCGGGTGACTCACTCTCCATTGCTATACGCTACTAATGTATGCTACACGCGCGACGCTCACTCCCCGGATAGTCGCACAACACTACATACACACGTAATACATACACTACACAGATTGCGGTGAGATGTATAGCAAGCGTGCGCCGATCTCTAACCGTCGATCTTGCTCCACAGCTTTCGCGATGCTTGCCGACTCACCATAGCCATTGATCATTGATATACTATATAATTATGTATATATACGATATTAAAGACGGCGAGAATGAAGTGAGAAGCGAGGAGGAAAGGGAGGAGAGATATGAAAAGAAACAGCAGAGAGAGAGGATAGAGAAAGAAACAGAGAGGAGAGAGAGAGAGAGCGAGAGAGAGAGAGAGCGGAGAGAGAGGAGAGAGAAAGAGAGCAGACTAGAAAAACAGAGAAAGACAGAGAGAGAGAGGAGAGAGAGAGAGAGAGAGAGAAGAGACGAAGCGGAGAGAGAGAGAGAGAGAGAGAGAGAAGAGAGAGGAGGGCGAGGAGAGAGAGAGAGAGAGAGAGAGAGAGAGAGAGAGAGATACGCGCAGGGGATTCATTCGTATTACGCTTCATTTTTATCATTACGGCCACCGCCTGCTGCATCCCCCATACTGTAAGGTTTCATCATGCGTGGATTACATATCAACTCGTTATCTCACTGACGCAGGCTCCGTACGTGCATCTACCTATCTACCTATCTACCCACCTACTTAGTTGCCTATCTACCTACCTATCTGTCGATCTGCTTATATTACTTGTATCTCTCTCTCTCTCTCTCAATTTTACTCTCTCGCTCTCGCTCCCTTTCTCTCTCTCTCTCTCTCTCTCTCTCTCTCTCTCCCCTTTCCCTCGCCCGCACTCTCTTCTCCTCTCTCTGCCTCTCTCCCCTCCCTCCCTCTCTCACCATCTCTCTCGCGTTTCTCTCGCTGCTAACGATGCCATAATCACCATTTCTCTCCGCTTCACCGATGACGTCACCAGCAGCGATGATTACCGAAGTAATAGCGTTGATTACAGGTAATAGGCAGGTAATCAGCAGCCGCTCTCAGCAGGTAGGCGCAAGGCTGCAGCCGCTCTCAGCAGGTAGGCGCACGCACATATCGCATGACAGCCGCCCTTCATCTCGTCGTCGTCGTCATCATCATCATCGTCATCGTCATCGTCATCATCATCATCGTCTACGTCATCATCATCACCATCATCACCATCGTCATCATCATCATCATCATCGTCATCATCATCATCATCATCATCATCATCATCAGCGTCACGATGATCATCATTATGAGCAGCAGCGGCAACAGCATCAGCATCGATCAGATCGGACGATCATCAGTCCCAGCAGAGTAGAAGCTACTATGTGCTTATGCGGAGCGTCTATTGAAATCTCTCACCTCCTCCTATTTCATTTGAATACATAATTCACACACACACACACACACACACACACACACACACACACACACACACACACACACACACACACACACACACACACACACACACACACACACACACAC
>NW_014579832.1:24769-26831 GCF_000485595.1 Priapulus caudatus
AACGCTAAATACCGTATTTCTGAAGCCGCGCATTTTATAGACTGGTCCGCGCTCGACAGTTCCAGTGTAACGCGAGTGTAAGTACCGTATTTCATAAATACGAGGTCTCATGTGAACGCGGCTATACGCGTGAAACAGTCATGCAAGACGTGCAGGTGAAAATATGTGAGCAAGTGCCTATGCGTGTGTGCTTACGTACGTGCTTGCGCGTGCGTGCGCGTTTATGTGCGCGTGCGTGGCACTGCGTGCAGGTGTGAATGTGTGCTTAGATGTGATACTCCTCTCCTTCATAGTAGCAGCTGCGTTACTACCAGCTACAACACATAGTCACACCTGCAAGCTATACACGCACGCACGCAGGTAAGCACGCACGCACGTACGCACACACACACACACACACACACACACACACACACACACACACACACACACACACACACACACACACACACACACACACACANAGAGAGAGAGGCAGAGAGAGAGAGAGAGAGAGAGGCAGAGAGTAAACGAGAGAGAGAGAGGCAGAGAGAGAGAGAGAGAGAGAGGCGAGAGAGTAAACGAGAGAGAGAGAGGCAGAGAGTGAAAGAAAGGGACAGAGAGAGTGGAGGATGTTAGGGTTAGGGTGGGCATGGGGGGAGGGTGGGCGTGGGGGAAGGGTGGATGTGGGGGGAGGGTGGGCGTGGAGGGAGGTCGTGGGGGAGTGGGCGTGGGGGAGGGTGGATGTTGCTTGCATAGCAGCAGCTGCTGCTGCACCACTCCTGTCGATTGTATTAGACGGTCTTGGATCTACACTCAAGAATTCTTCTGCCGATCTTTCTGACCCAGAATTGTACGTAATATGTAAATAGTCAAGCATGAAACCCCAACAGTGCAGTAACCCCTCTAACGGCTACTGGGAGCACAGGCACTTGGAGCGTTTCAATAAAATATAATGCTAAATAAAATACGAAATCTATTTACTACCANTATTTAGCATTATATTTTATTGAAACGCTCCAAGTGCCTGTGAGTGGGTGGCGGCGTATACAGTACGTTAGCCTGCTATGGGGAGCAATAACAATATGACTAGCGTTCAAACTTCTGTTAAAATCTGAATCGTCATAAAACAGTAAACATTCGGTAACTTTTTAATATATTGTACGCGTGTATATATATACATATATATATATATATATACACATATACATATAATAAATATACATAATATATATACATATATAAATATATATATTATAACATTTAAAACCCTGAAAATTAGTTCCATAACACCCACTCTAAGCAAGACCTTAAATGTATGTTTTCATAGCAATCTGTAATATACAAGGAAGCCTTGCAGAAAGGAAAGGAAACCCCTCCCCCTTCCCCCGCCCTCGCTTTGCATTGCATGTGGAAAAGACCACGTTTGTCCTTTATTTGGGGGTGGGGTTCCCTTCCGTGGGCTCCACTTTCCCCCCTGCAAAACAGTAATAGAATTCGCCAGCACGGCCAACAGCGGAAGAGTCCATTTTCGCTTGTGCAGGGGTGCGCACCGGAGCGCACGGGCGAACTACTTAAAACTGCGTCATACGTATCGTATTATCGTTGAGTAGATAGTAATGCACACTTCACATATATATATGTATGTATTTATATATACGATAACGCGCGGGGGAGGGGGAGGGGGGGGGGGTAGTACGACACATAATAGTAGTAGTAATAGTAGTAGTAGTAGTAATAGTAATAGTAGTAGTAGTAGTAGTAGCAGACATGGGCACACGCCGTTCAAATAACACACCTGAAAACTTAGAAAAGCAGAATCTTGAATCGAATATTGCACTTTATACAAGCCGCCTCGCGCCACCGCCGCCGCCGCTGCTGCTAGCGCCCTCTAGCCTCGCAATGGCGAGCTATCAGAGGTCAGTCGGCTGGGGTCAGGGGTCACGATCCTCGCCTTCATTCCAGGAGGCAGCGGCGGCGCCCCCTGGCCCCACACTTCGCTCCTTCCACGGCAACAGACATAGACGGAGGGAGGCAGAGGGAGGCGGAGGGAGGCGGAAGGAGGTGGGGGGAGGCGGAGGGA
>NW_014579832.1:27831-29166 GCF_000485595.1 Priapulus caudatus
AGACGGGGGAGGCGAGGAAAGACGGAGGGAGGCGAGGGAAGACGGAGGGAGACGGAGGGAGACGGAGGGAGACGGAGAGAGGCGCAAAGAGACGGAGGGAAATCCGGGGGAATGCTCGCAGCTAGCACTGGAGGGGAGGGGAGGGGGTTGGCAGGGAGGCATGGGGGAAGGGGAAGCCCCAGGAGATCACGGGTAGGAGAGGGGGCGGGGGAGGGAGTAGCAGGGGGAGGGGAAGGAGGAGCAACTCTCGAGAGCCAATCTCCTCTTCGCACGTTTAGCACGTTTAAAATGCGAGAAATCTGAATCGAGTGCTGCGTACAATGCACAGAGCAATGGGAGGGGAATCAGCGAGGCGGGGCGGGGCGGGGCAGGGGCGGGGCGGGGAGCATTACACAACAGTAAAGATGTACAGTGAAACGAATTCAGCGGTGGCAGCGGCGGCGCCCCCTACCCCCCGCGCGGTCGGTCGGTCGGTCGGTCGCTGCGACGTGTGAAGCGACGATGAAGCCAAGAGTCGTCACATCGCAGCTTCCCTTCCGCATCCTCCTCTTCCTCCTCCTCCTCTTCCTGTTCCTCTCCCGCGAGGGAGGATCTGTGTGGATCGCGTCGTCCCCCCGCGACGGCCCTCCGACGGACAGCGCCCTCTACCGGCGTCCTCGTTCTTCGCCGATCTCTCAGCCTCAGCGACGCGCGGGCCTAGACCTGCGGGCGGGAGAGGATGCTGCGTTACCGTGGTTACGAACAATACGCGGCGTCTGGGGATGGGCGGGAGAAAGCAGCTCAACGTAAACTGCACGACAAAACGCTGCGAACTACATAATATTTTACAATTTGTATAAATGTTTTATTATATTACATTATATTGCAAAATGAACTACTTCAATCATTCTTACATCTTCAATTCTCATGCTCGTTCTCAAAGCTTGAACATTCAAGTTTATGTTTCTATATATCTTCTATATTTCCATTCTGACATATCTCTATCCTGACTCCATGTAATATACGAGAGGACAACGCCACCTGGTGTAACAATGCATCGTAAACATCTGCATCATCCAGATGTTAGATCGCATCCGTTGTCGTGGCGACGACTCACCCGCTATCAGTGGCTGGAAGAGGACAGGTTATTGCCATCTGGAGAAGCCTTCATGTCTCTCCTTGGGGGCATCCTCTCATTCATCTTGTCCAGACCCTTCGCCTCTTGAAAGTTGCAGATCTTGTGGTTGGGATTGAATCCGGAGATGGCTGCAGGAAGGAAGGAGAGCGATGATGTCTCTCTCTCTAGCGCGCTCTCTCTCTCTCTCTCTCTCTCTCTCTCTCTCTCTCTCTCTCCCT
>NW_014579832.1:29529-32183 GCF_000485595.1 Priapulus caudatus
TTAACCTGATCTGGTATAGTCACGGTACATATCTCTCTCTCTCTCTCTCTCTCTCTCTCTCTCACTCTCTCTCTCTTTCTTTCTCTCACCCACTTGCCTCTCTCTCTCTCTCGCCGCCTATCGTACCCACACACACATGCACACGCACACACGCGCACACGCACACGTATACACTGAGGCACACTCTCACGTCCCCGTTCACACTCAGACACAGGCGCACGCACACACGCACGCACACGTGCGCGCCCACGCGCACAGACTCTCTAGCTCCCTCTCTACCCCTATATCCATCTATCTCTCTATCTGTCGCTATTTTTCTCTATCTCTCCATCTATCCCTCTCTTCTCCTCACCTCCACCCTCCTGTGCCCCATCTATCTCTCTGTATGCTATAGTATTTGATCAGTATTCTACTATTATGAATGCGTTGTGGTACGAGCCATTATACGCTAAACGCGCAACGCAATTATTAAAGTTAAAATATTGTCCTTACTTGCGACCTGTAAGCCTCTCTGCCGCTGCTGCTGCTGCTGCTGCCCGCGAGCCGTCCGCTGCTGCTGCTGCTGCTGCCCGCGAGCCGTCCGCTGCTGCTGTTGTTGCCGCTACTGCTGCTGCTGTTGTTATTGTTGCCGCTACTGCTGCTGCTGCTGTTGTTATTGTTGCCGCTACCGCTGCTGCTGCCGCTGCTATCGGTAAACTTCCTTGCTGCGACGTAAGGTTAGCCGTCACGCCGTGTTAACTGTAGGGGAGAAAACACACAAACAAACACGATGTTAGCATAAACACGCTATATGGAGTACCCCTCACAATACAGTACATCAATAACATCAAGATCTACTACGATTTACTAATAAACACCTTTTTATTGGTAAAGGTCATCTTTAATGTTATCTGTCATCTTCATCGCTAATCTTTCCTCATGACGCAGACGCGCGCGCACGCCCACTGAGTCTCTCTCGCGTGTTCTTTTTCCATCGTTTGTGACTTTCTGAACAGTGGCCGCTGTCGCAAAGGGGTATTTGAACGCCGTCTATACGTGGAACTATTATAGGCGATATCGACAAACTACGCGAACATTAAAACGATCGTAGTGAATATAATTCCTGTTTATTTATGATTATTTTGTTATTATATGAGCCCGAGTGTCCGTGAATCTCTGGCCCGTTAATCCTGAGCGACGATTGGCAATAACGTGATCAGGGATGGACGAGCAGGTATTCATCGATAGATAATCGATAGATTCATTGATAGATCTACCCCCGGAGTGATTGCCAGGCAGATCCAGCTAAGCATTTAGTCGATAGGGGTCGTTCCAAAACAACAACGCTTAGCGACAAAACGCGGCAACACCTTGGCGTGCAGGCGTGTAGAACACGTGTAAACGTAGTGTAAGTACAGTCACGTCTGTTCGACCTAGCAACGACATCTAAGTGTGGCGTGGTAGCCGGGTTTACATTATCAACTTTCTGTTGAAAGGTTGATGAGTTGATCAACTTTTCAACTAATCGACCGAAAGTCGGCAGTGTAGACGTAGAAGCTTAGCGCTCAACTAGTTGATATCAATTAAAAGATGAGAACATGTTCAATTTTCTCAACTTTTTGGTCAGCGAGTGGATAAACTTTTTGCCACTCCGATAATAGCAATCAGGAGGTGTGTGCACGCCACAGGAGGTACGCATATAAAGTCGATCGCTACGTAGCATATCTGCGTTCCCGTGCGCACTACGACGATCTCATTCGCGTAACAACAGCAGCGGGTTCACCTGTGCCCCTTATACACACGCGCACATAGCCCGTGGTACACGCACCGACTACAATTAAAAGCACACGTGAGCCGTGCAGCACCAGCTAAAAATACACGCGCGCGCCGCAAGCGCCAGCTTTATACTCCGTCGATCCGCGCAACATAACAGCAGCCGCCGCCGCAACAATTATATCGGCTGCCTTTCAAGGGGAAGATATTTCTGGACGCGACCTCGAGCCAAAAACCGCGGGAACGGGCGGCAGCAGCAGCGGCAGCGGCAGCGGCAGCGAACACACTACAGGCGGCAGCGTTGAAAGCTATACAGTCGCCTTCTCACACTGCTGACCGGTATATAGATCGTCTCTCTCTCTCCCTCTCTCGCTCTCTCTCTCTCTCTCTCTCGCTTTATTTCTCTCTCTCTCTCTCTCTCTCTCTCTCTCTTTCTCTCTGTCTCCCTCTCTCTCTCGCTCACTCGCTCAATCCTTCTCGCACCCCCGACTCTCTCTTCTATCTCGCTCAGCCTCTCTCTCGCTCTTTCTTTCCCGCGCGCTCTCTCTCGCTCTCACTTTCTCTCGCCCCCCTTCTCTCCCTCTCTCTCGCTCTCTCTTACCCCTCCCTCTCTTCTCTCTCAGCATCTCTCTGCCTCCCCATCTCTCTTTCGTTCTCTCTCACACTCTCCACCACCCTCTCCTCTACACAGTACCGGTCAGTGTGCGTGCAGTGTCCTTCCTCCCCAGCCCCCTGCACGCGGTCCACACAGCCACCCCGCCACTTAAGAGCACACGCTACCCCACGCGCAGTGCTGAACAAAAGACAGCGAGTGCGGCACTGATGGAGTGACTAAGTAGTGAGTGCGCGCGAGTGTGTGTGTGTGTGTGTGTGTGTGTGTGTGTGTGTGTGTGTGTGTGTGT
>NW_014579832.1:32193-34597 GCF_000485595.1 Priapulus caudatus
TGTGTGTGTGTGTGTGTGACTGTGTGTGCATGCGTGCGTGCGTGCGTGCGTGTGTGTGGTCGGTGCCTACTGCTAGAGTCGGCACGTCAGCCCTGAGAGGTGCTCCTTATATTCCCTTCCTCTTTCCCTTCCTCTTCCTCTTCATCTCCATCCTATTTCCCTTCCTCTTACTCTTCATCTCCATCCTCTTTCAATTCCTCTTCCTCTTCATCTCCATCCTCTTTCCCTTCCTCTTCCTCTTCATCTCCATCCTATTTCCCTTCCTCTTACTCTTCATCTCCATCCTCTTTCAATTCCTCTTCCTCTTCATCTCCATCCTCTTTCCCTTCCTCTTCCTCTTCATCTCCATCCTATTTCCCTTCCTCTTACTCTTCATCTCCATCCTCTTTCAATTCCTCTTCCTCTTCATCTCCATCCTCTTTCCCTTCCTCTCCCTCTTCATCTCCATCCTCTTTCCCTTCCTCTTACTCTTCATCTCCATCCTCTTTCCCTTCCTCTTCCTCTTCATCTCCATCCTCTTTCCCTTCCTCTTCCTCTTCATCTCCATCCTCTTTCCCTTCCTCTTCCTCTTCATCTCCATTCTCTTTCCCTTCCTCTTCCTCTTCCTCGTCTACATCGTCATCCGCTTCCTTATCCCTAGTCCTCGTCTCTTCCCACCAACCCATCTCTCATCTCCCTTACGTTCTCCATCTCGCCCCTCACCTCTCTACGTAGCTTATCCCTCTGTATATCTCATCCCTCTCTATATATGTCTTATCTCCTCTCCTTTCCGTCTCTCCCGCGTTCCTGTCCGTCCTTCCTCAATTTCCTCCGCCTCCCCATGCTCTCATTCGTCTCTTTTCATCTTTCTGTCTGCGTGAAATCTTGTTAGATTATGTATAAACCTTGCTCTCCCCCGCTACTAGCTTCTCGGGCGCGCGCGGGGGCGTGTCTCCCCCGCCACTAGCTCTCTCTTGCTCTCTCTCTCTCGCGCGCGCGCGCGGGGGGAGGGGTGGTTGGTGCTCCTACACAGCAAAGGCTTCCCGCCCCTTTGATTAGCCGCCGATTAATTAATTCATCACATTAATTGACCGCTAAGCATATCGCGTGTAAACACAGAACCGGAGAAAAACATCGAGGAGAAGCCATCGATGTGAGCTTCTGCAGCGGCTCTAGCTGATCTCCCTTTCTCTCCCAGCCTCGCTGCGTGTCCAGTTCCCTCTCTCGCTGTCGCCTCTCTCTCTCTCTCTCTTCCTCTCTCTCTCTCTCTCTTCTGATCGCCCCCTCCATACCCTTCTCCCGCCCATTCTCTGTCGGTCTGTCTCTTTTTCTATCGGTGTCGTCTTTCCCACTTTTCTGCTCTCTCTCTCTCTCTCTCTCTCTCTCTCTCTCTCTCTCTCTCTTTCTCTCTGCGTGCGTGCGTACGTGCGTGCATTGGCGCTCCACGTGCTCATCCATCACAACCCCAGTCACCCTCCACCCCCATCCCCGACCCTCACCTACCCCAAGCCATGTACCCGAACCACGGGTCGAAATCTCAAAACGTGACCGTGTTAAAGATGTAGGAAGCTCACACGATTTGGCTTTTAGCACTTTAATGGCTTTTCATCTAGAAAATTCACCGCCGCCGCAGCAGCGACTAGGAGCGGGGGTGGGAATAGGCGACCTCTGTAAGCAACGGAAGCAGGGGACAGTAAATTTTAACAGCAGTGCACACATCAATGGTAACACATGCAGCTACGGTGACACATACGAAGACAAAACTTGCTGTAGTTACGGATCCTCTAATTCATCTGTGCTGCCGGACAGGAGTATATATATACACATATATATATACATATATACATATACATAGTTGACGAAGGACAAACACACGGACACCATGCATGCATGGTGGACCATCCACGGGACAACCGGTAGTTCGTGTGTAAGTGTGGGGCGGGTTGCTGGTGTACTACGGAAAATGTGAACGACAGAGACCTCCCAGAGGGATGGGGAGGAAGCGAAGAGGAGAGACAACGGAGGGCAATGGAAAAGCGGGTTGCGGGAGAGAGGAAGGGGAAGAGGGAGAGGAGGAGGGAGACACGCGCACGTATACGCACACACTCGTCACTCTCCTTTCTCTCTCATTCACCTGCCCGTAGCAATGATGTTTTGTCCACCTGCCCTGGAGAATCGCCCCCCCCCGCACGCACACACACAGCGATCTGTTGACTCAACGCTGGTTTTCACACCAATTACAACATTTTACGGTTGTTTGGCTACCGCGCTTTTCTTCGCTAAGGCGCGATACATAGAGAGAAAGAAAAAGAGAGAGCGAACACTAGAGAGAGAGAGAGAGAGAGAGAGAGAGAGCCAGCGAGATAGCGCGCGAGAGAAAGAGGGGGTGAGAAAAAGATAAGAGAGAGATAGAGAGAGAGAGAGA
>NW_014579832.1:37042-39393 GCF_000485595.1 Priapulus caudatus
AAACATGCACACACGCGCGCGCACGCATACACACATATTCACACTCACACACGCAAACATGCGCTCACAAACATGCACACACGCGCGCGCACGCATACACACATATTCACACTCACACACGCAAACATGCGCTCACAAACATGCACACACGCGCGCGCACGCATACACACATATTCACACTCACACACGCAAACATGCGCTCACAAACATGCACACACACGCGCATCCACACACACATACATACTCACGCACACACGCACGCAAACACGCTACACATGGACCTCCATAAACTCATTTGCCGTTTGTCATCATCCAACTGGTATCTATTCCAAGCATGACGAAATTATTTTAATTGACGAAAATGTGTCACAAGTTAAATACACGACACCGAACACATTTGCTGTGACTGTGACTCAGGGGTCAGACTTACGCTTGCACTTGCAAATATGCTATGCCTGCTGAAGGCTGTATAACGCTAGTGTGGCATAGTGGTGCCTGAGGGTGCCTGAGCCCGCTCAGATCACGCGCACTCGCTCAGATGCGCTGCCGCATAAAGTTGATAACTCAACAACCACTATCCCGATTTTGACGATTTCTTTTTACTATTCCGGCGGGATACCAAGCGTTGAAATCTGGTATCCAACACAAGAATCTACTATCCCGCGGATATCGGAATACCGCTAATTTCGACCCCTGGACTCTGACAGACTGCATCATTACTGGACACCACACACCCAGAATACGCACCAAATTAAAGGTTTGTTACGTGCCCTCCGCTACGAAACTGTTGAGTTACCTAATATCATCATCGTCATCATCGCCGTCGTTACAATCATCGTCATTGTCATCGTCGTCATCATCGCCGTCGTTACAATCATCGTCATTGTCATCGTCGTCATCACCACCATCACCATCAACGCATTCATGATCATCACATAGTCATCATCGTCATCATTATCATCGTCGTCGTCGTCTGCATCATCATCATCACCACATCATCATCGTCATCATCATCATCATCGTCTTCATAACCATCAAACCTTCAACAACAGCAGCGGCAGTACTAACGGACGGACGGACAGACAGACAGACGGACAGACAGACAGACAGACAGACACATAGACAGGTAATGATGGGACAAACACACCAGCAGTCTCTCGTTATTATCCGTTATTACACCCACACACCCACAATCACACAATCATCCCATCCTCTAAACACACAACTATCGACATGGGTAATTAATCACTTACCAATAACTCACGTGCATAATTAACCGATGCGGCTCGCTACATGTCTCTGCCTTGTAGTATTCCAACGCGAACAACCCAGCCGCCACACGCGCACGCACCACGCACCACGCACCACGCACACGACACGCACGCACGCACGCACCGCACGCACGCCACCCCCCCGCCCCCCCCCCCCCACCCCCCCCCGCCCCCCACCACCCACCCCCCCCCCCCCCCCCCCCCCCCCCCCCCCCCCCCCCCCCCCCCCCCCCCCCCCCGCACCTCACACACATGCCCGACCAGGAAATTCTTCTCCCCTAGGTCTCTACCCGTGTGCCCCCCCCCTGCGAGCATGCAGAGGCACACCACTACACACATCAATTAGAGCTATCATTCCCTATAGCTAATTCCCGCAGCACTAACTAATTCCATAACATTCCATCAACATAACTCGTTATGGGTTGAGGCCATAGAACCAGGAGTGTGTAATATAGATCTACATTATACACTCGTGACAGTATAATATATATATCTATATTATAAACGTCGCTGGTAGTAATACCGTTGGTCTGTGGAAACACAATACGTGAGCGGAGTGAAGCTGTTCCCACGTCTCTCGCTCTCTGACTGAGCATCCAACGACGCTCGCGCTAGCGAAGCCACTAATAACAGCACGCTACGCCACGATAGCAAATAATCATTACCATTTTCCATCACAATAAACCAGGTAATATACATATATAGAGTCCCATACTAGATATTCTTCTCTTATGGACTCCTTTCTTGATATAGTTTATTGTGTGGTGATGCGTGTGCGTGTGCGTGTGGCGTGTGCGTGTGGCGTGGGCGTGTGCGTGGTGCGTGTGCGTGGTGCGTAGATGCGTGTGCGTGTGCGCTGTGCGTGTGCGTGTGCGTGTGCGTGTGCGTTTGTGCGTGTGCGTGTGCGTGTGCGTGTGCTGTCGTGTGCGTGTGGTGTGCGTGGTGCGTGGCGTGTGCGTGTTGTTGTATGTTGTATGGTATGTTATGTATGTAGTATGTATGGTATGTATGTATGGTATGGTATGCTATATATATTATACTATCAGATGGGTAATATTTACTCGTGTGTGGCTCTCGCTC
>NW_014579833.1:0-15259 GCF_000485595.1 Priapulus caudatus
CGCGAGATAATTAAAGATAAACAGAGCGTAACCTTTAACACCTGACTGGGCAAATTAAAGAAACAAATATGGGTAATTAACTGGCCGCAGCGCCAAACACGTCGTAGCAGTACAGACTTCGCATAGAGAGAGCGGAAGTAGCGTGTATACACACTGCCGAGAAAACTCTTGGCGGTCAGCGGACCGCGGCCTGGCGCTAGAGTTTAATACAATATCGAGCATTGTCTGGCGTGAAGCGCCAAGCGGGCCCCTGCACGTGGTAGCGTGCTCTACAGATGAGCACTCAGGTCATGTGGATCTACATGAGTGTTATCGCTTATACGCTGACATAGTTGTTGAGTGGTACGGGTCTTAGTGCTTCATGTACATGAGTACGCCTAATACCGACACACAGCAGTTCTTCTATGCCTATGGACCTAACTTAATCCCCGACACTGGTGGTATCGTCATCCTCTTACTATCGCTCTAAGCATATCAACTTGCTGATCGCGTAGTATCAATTTTGGACGCTGGTAGCCGTCGCAACTGGCTTATCCTTAATAATCTATTTTGTATTGCGGTGAACGCACGTTTTAAGAAAATAAGGCGGCGTAATGCGCCGACGCATCAAACAGCATCAGAGACGACCGGTACGTCAGCCAAGCGGAACGCAACAAATCGCAACCCAGGTTCTAGGAATACCCACAAACTTGTTCTCGGCACCAAGCCAGAACGGCAAATCCTCGTTCACCGCACGGCTGCAGCCCCAATCACCTAAGCTTGCTATTGTAAATGTTCTGGGTTGATTATACAACCACAGGCCGAAGACCGTAACAGATTTCCGTTTTGTGTCAGCGGGAGAATTCCGTTGCTTATAGGTTGGGGATTTCGTGTCTACACTCGAGACCGGCAGCCAACACCTGCCGACGGTCCGTTTTTTAAAACAAAACACAGCAAGTAAATTCTGAAAATAAGATACGCAAATGAAGGATAACTGACGAGAACAATCATCGTAACGTGTTGTGGCATGTGTGTGTGTTTTGCGCATCTGTATTAGCAACTAAGTTCTTACGTCTTTTAAAGCATTGCGCATAAAAATTATGTCTCCGTGTTTGTATTAAAGAGTGTGTTATTGGCAGACTATTGCTAAAGTATGGGTTCGCAAGATGTGACAGAGTAGTCAGTTGAGTGTTTTGGAAATGGAGTGACTGCGGGTTGCATAATGTTTGGTCGGCGCGCGAGCGAAACGGTATGAAGAGGGACTTGTTGTAGCATGCGTGGCAGCACAGTGAGGTGGCCTTGCCCAGGCGACGCACGGCGAGCCGTGCCTTTGTTACACATAGAATGGTATAAGAGGGAAAGGTGTCTGGTTTTGTTTGAGGGAGTGAATCGGGACGGCGAGTGCGCGAGGCGAGCGCCGTTGCCGTGCCTCTTGCGCAGGCGTCATGTGGTTGAGAAAACAATGATACTATTTTGCTGACACTACTTGCTTGGGAGTTTGGAGTTTCAATATTCTCGCTACACCGATCTACATTTAAAATGGGTCAAGCGTCATCTTCGTCTCCGTCCTACAAATAGTCTCCAGTGTTTAGATCATTAAACTTCGTTAGTTAATTGCTAATTACCGTGTTTCTGCAACTTGTTGTAATTTCTCGGAATATAAAGGTCACAGTAGATATTCTTCGATTAAATGCGATTTCTTGTCTCAAAGTGTTTCAGATTTAAGCTGTGATTTAAACTTTTAGGACAGAATGTTTAATGTTCACTTACATTCGGTAGGGCCTATTCAAGTGCATTTTTATACAGTTGATCCTTGTGACTGGCATGATGCAAGAAAATAGTCTGTTTTGACTTGGCAGTCGTCGTTATCAAGGGCTGCTATAATCGAGCCGCATTGAAAACCGTTTCGTAGTCTGTACATACGCGGAGTTTGAGCCGGAAGTTAGCAGTCGCTCTCGCTGTTTTATCAGGGCTGCTATAATGCAAGCCCGACATAAAAAACCGGTTTCGTAGGTTTAACAATACGCGGAGGTTTGAGTGCGCGGAAGTTAGCAAACAGTCGCTTCCGCGGTTATCAGGGCTGCTATAATGCGCAAGCCCCACTAAAAAACCTTCGTATTTACATACAGGAGTTTGAGCCAGAAAAGTTAACCAGTCCGCTGCGCGGTGTATATACAGGGCCACTTGGCTATATATGGGCCAGCCCGCATAACAAACCGGTTTTCGTAAGTTCTACATTTCCGCGCGCAGAAGTTTCGCGAGCCAGAAGTTAGCAGTCGCGCACTGTCTACAGGGCTGCTTACATACATCAAGCCCTGCATAAAAACGTATATAGTTTGGCAATGTTCCGAGCCGGTTTCTTCGCTCCGACTATAATTATAGCCGACCTGCTCTCCACTCCTACCAGGGCTTGGCCAGTTCGGTCTTGACTAAGCTTAATGATGTAGCATGGAGTGTATTGGGGCCATGCATTGTTGTTCAGAATTCAACCTATTGTGCTAGAACTCGCACGCAAGAAATCTTAATGGTTTTCGTTGGAGTAAGTCTGATGTAAATGCGGCTATACTTTATTTATAACTGCAACTTTTCTTGGCAATAAAAAACATTCCAAAACCGCTAAACTTTTGTATTGGTCACTGGCGACAGCAACAAACTTGTAATAAAAGAAGCTTTCTTTGAATAATTCCTGCAAGTTGTATATATTCTTAATGAGTGTTCACGCCTGATTTGTAAAAGAGTTATTTACACGTTTGTGCAATTTGAAGTCTCCAATTTACACCGGAAATAAAACCATCCTAGTAGCAGCAGAAGAAATTGGGCCTCCCCCGCCATCCCCCCCTTCATCACGCTGTATCAACATTCTGAGTGGTGACATGACGTTGTAGCACGGGCAGCGACGGCGATTATTGTACCCCACTCTCTTGCCGCTCGACTTCCCTACATCCACCACACCTCTCTCGGAGAGGAGGTCAGGAGTAGGCAGACAATGGGCACTGCCCCTCGGTCCGTCGGAGGAGGTCGGGCGCTACGAGACACAGGTGAGCCAGACCTATCGCCACTCTGCCCGAGAGACCCGTACCCACGCCGCAGCGACGAGCCTGGCGTCGAAGACAGCGCCGCCTGCCGACGAACGAGGCGGCTCACAGTCGGATACTCACACGGTTATACTACGAGAAGTTACCGCACCCAGAACACTACCAGCACCCAGCCACCCCACCTACAGCGCTTAACCCCATCCGCAAGAACCGGGCGAACAGATTAAACACACACACATCTGTGTTTCTTGGTGGTCACGCCTGACACCCGGTACAGTAGGCTAAGGTGTGGCCATCCTATAGGTTGGCGAGATGGCGGAGAAAGGACAAGCAACTGCCGTACACGATATTCCGAGGCGCGTATGTCACACGTACGATGCCATCCGTGTGTGTTGCGGCATTCGTCATACATATTCTCGTCTCGCGCCTTTGTAGGTTATGGAAAATGATATCGATGTTGCATTAAGATTTTACATCGTCTTTCCTTCCACTTCGTACGTTGCTGTAAACGGGCCACCCTCGTGGGAGAGGGAGCTTTCGTGAGCGCGTGCAGGCTGAGAGAGTGTATCCAGAGTGTGTCGAACCCGCCTAATCGACATTTCTTTCTAAATGATTCAAGCGGGTGCTTAAAAGAGAAATCGTGTCGCGTGCATGCAGGAGGGCATAGGTCGACTCTCTGTTTCCTGTCACCGCTGTGGGTCAATTTGTCCAGCAGGACGCAGCTAACAATTTGTTCACCGAGAGTCGCCCCCGTGCAAAAAACACATCGGTAGCTGACACCGTAGTGAGCGACTGCCTCCGAACAAACCAGAGTGTCCATAACGCGTTGTCATAGTAAACAAAGATGCGACAATTAAAGGTTTGTAGTACAAAACTATACTATATTTTACTATATTACTAGTATTATACTATTATTATAGTATTATTACTACTATATTTACTACCTATACGTTTACTATCTCTACTGTGAATTCTTCTAGCGCGCAGCTCAATACATGCCCGTACGTCGCTAAAGGGTCCACACGTCATGTGCCGCGCCCCACCGTCACAGCCTGCCGCCCCCTCCCCGCTGGGTCACGTCGAAACGATCAGGACGACGAGCCAATTGCCATGGAAGACACCTATACGTAACTGCTAGGTAGAACATAAGACTCAGGAAGATAGTGAAGATACTAAGCAGGTAAATAAGGAACTGGTGGATAATGGAGAGGTGGGGAGATTGCTCTCGTGCACACACAATGCAGACAACAGGTAGCTGTAAGTAACAGATGGAGCCGAGGCTAGTTTGTCGCGTGTGGTACCCTACATGTGAAAGTGGCGAAGCGGTGCATATGTGGAAACACAACCGAGGGCTGGGAATGTACGCCTTATACACACGTGCTCTAAACACCACCACGTGGCCCAGCGTGTGTGACATAGTCTACACCCTACACGCACCCTCACTTGCTTTATTTCCATACCCCCCATCGCCGTAACGGCGACATACCTCGCCTGGCTCTGGGGGGCCCTGCCTCTACCCTGCCACCCCCTCTGGCCTCGCTCCACCACCGCCCTCCCTCTACCGCCCCACCCGGCGCCGCCTCAACCGCCCCCTGCCCCCGTCTCTAGTCACCCATGGTCCCCTCCATCCCTCGTACCCCCCGTCAACCACGCTCCGCCCTACCGCATACCCAACCCCTGTTCTTTTTTCTCCCCCTTCCATCCGTCCCCTCGCCCTCCGGCTCCGCCCCGCCCCACCCCTGGCCACCACCGGCTCTCCCCGTTGCCCGGTCCCACCCGCCCACCGAGCGCCGTCCGCCCGTCCCCCCGCCCACCCCCTCCCCCTTCCCCCCGCACGACACCTCATCCGTCCCCCCCGTCGCCTCGAGCTCTCAAACCAAGCCCTCCACTACCAAACCCCGACCCCGACGCCGTCCTCTATGCCGACTATGCAATCAATAATCAGCTTACTTTAAATAGCAAGCGACTACTAATATACAGCCAATTAACTGACTACCTACACCAACCGCTGGTAGCTATAGCCAGCATCCCCAAGCAGTGCTCCACAGCGACGACGTACACTGTATGATACGCCAGGATTACACACATGACCCGGGACACAGAACTGGTTCTCTCCCTCTTAATATGTCTCTCTCTCAACACACGCACCCGATCCGCCACCGATTAGTACGTTTGTTGTCGAGAATTGAACGGAGGGTCGGTGTTTCATCTACGAACAACAGCACAACGCAGCGCGCACGACGGCCCGCAAGCACGTATGCACCCACCCACACATACGCAGAGAGAGCGAGGGAGAGAGAAAGAGAGATAGGGAGAGTGAAAAAAGAGATAGAGAGAGGGGAAGGAGAGGGTGGACCGATAAGAGGGAGAGAGGCGGGAGAGAGATAAGAGAAAAAGAGCCAAACGAGAGAGGTTAGAGAGAGAGAGAGCAGAGAAGAGTGAGAGAGAGGAGAGAGGCAAGAAATAGAGAGCCGAGAAGACGGCGAGTGAGACGGAGAGAGGCGATGAGAGGCGATGAGGAGGAGTGCAGAAAGAGAAAAGCGAGACGAGAATAGAGGAGAGAGAGAGAAGAGAGAGGAGAGGAGAGACGCGAGAGAGACGAGAAAGAGAGAGAGAGAGAGAGAGAGAGAGAGGAGAAGAGGGGGAGAGAAGAGAGCCGACCCGAGAGAGAGAGAAAGACGAGAGAGAGAGAGAGAGAGAAGAAAGACGCGCGAGACCAGAGGCAGAGAGAGGGGAGAAGGAAGACAGAGTAAAGAAAGAGCAGAGAAAGCAGAGACGAGGAGAAGAGAAAGAGAGAGAAGAAGAGCGAGAGAGAGCGAGCGAGAGGAGCAGCACAAGGTAGACGCAGAGAGAGCACGCAGAGAGAGCCACGATGACACAGGCGGTGGGAGGTTAGCGAACTAATGCCGTCATCGTCCGTCGCTTCGGCGCCCAATGTAAACAGCACATTTTTCCCACCTCGCGTAAAATAACTAAGAAACTCTCCCAACCTCGCTGGTTGTCAAATGCAACGCTGCCCCGAGGCTTGTCCGTCTGCCTCTGTGTGTACGTTCACGCGCGTAACGTGGTGATCTGCGACTCGGACACAGGACTCCGCGAAGTTCGGGACAAGTTACACGAACCACAAGAGCCCGTAGGTTCCTGGGGGAGGGGGGGGCGAGGTCAAGCACTTGCGACGCGAAGGGATCCTGATTACAAACGCACGCCTCCACCTGGTTGCTAAACACATCACCGATAGATATATAATATCAAAACCGCCTCTAAACACGTTGTTGTCGCGCTGTAGGAACTGTCAACACGCTTCTTAGCTGATATACGCCATACTCGACAGCATGCCACGAACGCTGCACATATAATATATATATATAATATTCAGATATTCCATTGGCTTATACGTGGTCACAGATGCCAGGGAATAATTTAATCACAATGTCGGCAAGGATTCGAAGGCGATAGGAACTGTCATAAGCTCGTAACTGATAACTATACACATGCCAGGTAAACCTATATGTAAATATATATATATATAATACTATATATATATCATCTAATTATATATAAATATATTTTTTTTTTTTTTTTTTCAAATATCTCAAAATTGGTTCATACCGTGTTCCACAATGCCCGGGAATATAATTATGGCACAATGTCCGCGCGGATTAGAAAGCCGATAAGGCAAGCTCGTCATATGTCTTAACTTGATACCCATAACACATGCCAGGAACCTATATGTTATTATAATATATATATATATTATATATATTATTTCATATTCCATTGGTTACAGGACCGTGTCCACAATGCGGGATAATTATGGCACAAGTCGCAATCGGAGTTAGAGATCGATAAGGAACTGTCATAGGCTCGTAACTGTATACCTATACATTTATCCACAACGACTATAATGTTAAATATTAGTATATATATATTATCCACAGAGAGAGAGAGAGGGAGAGAGAGAAAGATTCATTATTTTTTCGTTCATATATACCTGTTAAAATGCCTGGATAATTTTGGCACAATGCCGACGGATTCGTCTGTTTTTGACAAGGGGATTAGTCTTGAGGAAAATCGCGCACACGCAGGATATAGTACATTGCCCCCCCCCTCCCCCAAATCCTCCCATCCGCTGAGGCTTACCGCCAACATTTACTGGTTTGGGTCGCAAGCGAGATCGAGTGCGTGGGGTGAAAATTACCAATGATTACATCTAACAAGTGATATTATTTTTCAATCAAGAAGCATTCTCGGTCGGCTCTCGGCAGATTAAACAGTTTTGCGATGTGATATCACGCATATTAAAGTTTACCAGTGAACTAATCAAGACCATACAATGAATGATCCGCAAACATTCTTCCGCAAATTGACCAATATAATGATATGTTTCCTTCATATATTCGTATTCGTTTTCACGACGAATTGGCCGCTATACCGATGTCTTCAAATGTGACCATGAATTACGAGACGCGTGAGTATAATATTATTCTGTTTCGGCTACTTTTCAGCAGCGTACCGATAGACATAACACATCTCGTTCGTGTCCAAGCTCGGGTAGGCAGTCTTGCTTGCCTCTCTCATGCTCATGATTAATGTCGCTCTCTCTGCCTCGGGGGACGTCAAGAGGGTTGTCACCGTATTTCATGTGAACGTAAAGTGTTTGTGCAGCCTTGACATGGTTGGCTGTAGAAAAACTCGTTCACGCGCTCGTGGGGTCGTGGGGTCGGTGAATCGGATCCAGGTAAATGTATAATCAATTATAAAAACGCGGGCCGTGCACACCCATGTCTCCCTTCGACCTTCGCCGAACACTCCCGAACTTTGCCGAACACTCCCGACCTTCGCCGGACACTTGCGAGCGTTAACGAGTTGTTTTTAAGAGGTCAAGCGTGTCTCTATACTAAAATCTGATTCCCTCTTGACATAAGGCTTGCTTGGCCTTGCGTCTCTGGCGTAGAGCATGTAAGTGTTTGCTGTTTGTTGTGCCTATAGCAAAATCTTATTGAGATAGGTAACCTTCGGCCAAAAAAATGTTTATCTTTTTTCCTCCAAACCGGTAACGAAAATGACAGAGACATGGTAAATAGGCGCATATACATCCGTATTCAAATACATAGTATAATATGATCGTGTGTATGTGTGTGTGTGTGTGTGTGTGTGTGTGTGTGTGTGTGTGTGTGTGTGTGTGTGTGTGTGTGTGTGTGTGTGTGTGTGTGTGTGTGTGTGTGTGTGTGTGTGTGTGTGTGTGTGTGTGTGTGTGTGTGTGTGTGTGTGTGTGTGTGNACACACACACACACACACACACACACACACACACACACACACACACACACACACACACACACACACACACACACACACACACACACACACACACACACACACACACACACCGCCGGTTGAAACATTGTGCAGTAGTGCATCATTAATATCAGCTGCAGATCAGCTCAGATCGCCTGTAGCAATCTCCGCAAATACATGTGAATGACCCTGCCATTGTTTCGCGGCGCGCCGGGGGTGGCGCCACCAGCAGGTATTCTTGTTGATTAATAGCGGACAGGTATATGATAATGGCGTTTGTTACCATAGATATGCCTATAATACCGGTAATGGTGAGTTACGTTCTGGAACACACCACACACACAAAGGTTTATAAATATATATGTATATATATAAATATATGTGGCCAATTGCAGTTCAATTAAATGGTTTCAACGCAAACGTTTTCGTGTCTTCCGGCAATCTTTATTCACGCACGCGCACGCACCCACACGCCAGAACATGTGCATACTCTCACATACACACGCACGGGCGTGCGTGCGTGTGTATGTGAGAGTATGCACGTGTGCGGCGTGACCCACACGCCCGCACACGTGCATACTTTCACATACACACGCACGCACGCCGCACACGTGCATACTCTCACATACACACGCACGCACGCACCCACACGCCAGCACACGTGCATACTCTCACATACACACGCACGCACGCACCCACACGCCCGCACACGTGCATACTTTCACATACACACGCACGCACGCACCCACACGCACGCACACACGCAAGCGCATACAAGCACGCGCGCACACCCGCGATCTACTATATACACACGTATATTATATACACACATATATAAGGCTCGCATTTCATACTGATACTAGAGTTTTAAAACACGAAGCAGTTAGTATTAATTATTATGAAGGAAACAGCTAATAGGATAGTTTAACATACGCCGACAGTTCCCGCCTGCATTTCGCTTCCGTGCACTAATTACCAATTATAATTAAAATTCCCTATTAATTGATTGCTCGATGCTCAACTCTTAAGACGGCTTAAGATCAATTGGATGCTGTAGGCGGTAACCATGGCGACTTATCAACACATCGCATCTCGTTCT
Organism: Priapulus caudatus; assembly: GCF_000485595.1. Taxonomy (NCBI): domain Eukaryota; kingdom Metazoa; phylum Priapulida; class Priapulimorpha; order Priapulimorphida; family Priapulidae; genus Priapulus; species Priapulus caudatus. Next base: position 9,412 of record NW_014579833.1, read on the forward strand.
TGTAATTGGCTTCGGTTCGTTTATTATTGATAGGCGATATTGATTGGATACCTTCTTGTTGGGTTCCTCGCATCCGCAGGAGGGGGATCTAACCTCACAGTCAGGTAAAATCTAATCCGCTTTCATTAGTCTTAGATGCGCGATCACGTGACACTGTTCTTCGTTCGTTACGCTCTGACTTCGTCGTTTCAGTTCGTAAATATTAATTTATTCATGAGAGGAGATGAGAGAGTGTGTTTGAGAGTTGGCGCTGCTTGTGTAGAGTATATCACAAACATGATGACTATGTTATTGTACACTGGCAAGTCTGTACAATAATCTACCTCATGCGTACGCCAAAACACACGATGTACGATCAATCAAAATCACCTATAAACAATACTATAAACAATAGTCATAATCGGTACTCATTGTGAGAAAATAAATCAATACTCCGACGGCGTAACAACTATTCATCTGACCTGATATCGATCGAGCATCGATTATAGCGTTGGTAGCCATGCAATATTGTAGAACCTTAACCTTTATTTACCTGCTACTATTTCACCTTATTATTTCACCTACGATTACCTTATTTTATGATTTACCTAATTTATCGTGCGAACTTATTTACCTTTTCGAATGCGCGAACATTCCTCCCAGCATTGTGGCAGATGTTGATTCTCCTTCCTTACAGACTGCAGCAGCGATGCCGCCTCCACGCCTCTAATATTCCTCCCCAGGAGAACCCTTCCCCGAATTCCTCCGTAACTCAGCTCTATATAGTGTTCCCTCTCTCTCTCTCTCTCTCTCTCTCTCTCTCTCTCTCTCTCTCTCTCTCTCTCTCTCTCTTTCTCTCGCTCTATTTTTCTCTCTCTCTCTCTCTCGCTCTCTAGCGAGAGACGTATATATCACAGCCCCGCACACACACACGCGCGCGCTACACGCCTCACAGCAAGTATAACTCTTACTGAAAGATGCCTGCTTGGCAAGCAAGCTAAGCTAGAGAGGGTACATGCGTGCCTTCTAAGACCGGTCTGAGAGAGAGAGAGAGGCAGCCCGTGAACCGTAGCCTCTACCGCGCCCCCCGACAAGAAGTGGCTGTAGCCTCCTCCCCCTCCCCTCCCTCCGCCCGCTCGGTGACGGCTCAGCGCGGCCTCTCGTCGATGCCATCCGTATTGTCAGCCACGCTCTCTCGCTCGGTCGCGCCCGTACACTCACTCCACATTCCGACATCTCGCTTCGTCTATTGTCGCCGGGCAGACGCTTGAAAGGACGATGCGATCAAGAGGGGGTGCGCGTGGGTGCGTGGGGAGGAGCCGGAGGAGGAGAGGCGGGGGAGGACGAGGGAGGGGAGAGGGGGGGAAGGGCAAGCGCGGGCGCGGCGGTATTCGTCTTGCGTTCTCCATCACGATAGCCCGTGTGCTGTGTTGTGTGTGATGTGTGGTGTGTGTGTGTGTGTGTGTGTGTGTGTGTCGTGTGTGTGTGTGTTGTGTGCGCGCACGCGCAGTGGGACGGTGATTACACCGGTACGAATCGAGATGCGATGTTAAGGCGTCGATCGGGTCAATTATGAGATCACAGCGACAAGAACGAGAGTAACTACACGAAGCCGATGAGAGAATGCCGAGAGAAGCGCGATAATGAACAAGAAGCGATAAGTAAGAGCAGAGAGCAAAGAATGAGAACGAGAGACGAGAGAGAGCAAAAGTAAAGAGAAACTACACTAGAGAGAATATATATATTATATATATATATATATATAGGGAAAGATATGGAAGAGAGAGAGAAAAAGAGATAGAAGAGAGAGATGAGAAAGAAAGAGAAGAGAGAGAGTGAGAGAAGAAGAGATGAGAGAGAGAGAGAGAGAGGGAGGCGCGAGAGAGAGGGCGCTGCGTGAGAGAGGAGAGGAGAGAGAGGCGAGAAGGCGTTGGCCAAACAGTCTGAGAGGAGGAGAGAGCAGAAAGACAAGAGAGAGGAGAGAGAGAGAGTGAGGAAGAGAGAGAGAGAGAGAGAGCGAGTGAGGAGAGAGACGGAAGAGAGAGGGGAGAAGGCCGTGGCAAAACAGTCCGAGAGAGAAGAGAGAGAGAGAGCGAGAGAGAGAAGGCGAGAGAGGGCGTGACAGTCGGTAATAAGGTTGACAATACTGTTAGCGTTGAACCATCTTCTAATAACTGCGCAAACATTCTACTTTAAATATGACATTTTTTTAAGATTAATGCCAGCCAAAGCTAGTCTCGCTAATGGAACCTATAATGAAATTCGTGAAAACTTCAAACCAAAAGGACGTGGGGCCCATCTAGAGCGGACGGCCCCTCACCTACTTTACCGTCCCACGAGAGCAATAAAGGTTAATGAAGAAAAATCACTCTGCCCATCTGCCCGGCTTGTACAAGTTTATTAAGCACTCGTTTTCCGTGCGGTCACAGTCGGATGGTATCCGATACTATCAAGATTGCTGAAGAGTCTCTCACCTTACATCTCTGTCTCGCTTCCTCTCCTCCTCTCTAGTCATTCTGTCCCACGCCTAGCTTACTCGTTTGCTCTCTGTCTGTCTTCCTCTATCTCACGCTCTCCATCTCTACAACTTGATTTTTTTTCTTTCTTTTTTTACTCTCTCAGTCGAGGACTTTATCGTCGTTTCTCTCTTGGTATTCTCTCTGAATTGGTGTTATCTTCTCAATCGTTATCTCCCTTCCTTTCCTTCCCCCTCTCCGTCCCATTCGCGTTTCCTCTCTCTTACGATCTCTCTTATTCTTCCTACTCTTACTGTCCCATTCTGTCTGTCTCTCTCTTTGCCTCACTCTTTCTCTTTCTCCTCGCACTCTTTCTCTTTCTCTCTTTCTACTCGCACTCTTTCTCTCTCTCTCTCTCTCTCTCTCTCTCTCTCTCTCTCTCTCTCTCTCTCTCTCCCTCCCTCTCTCTCTCTCTCTCTCTCTCTCTTTCTCTTTCTACTCGCACTCTTTCTCTCTCTCTCTCTCTCTCTCTCTCTCTCTCTCTTCTCTCTCTCTCTCTCGCTCGCTCTTTCTCTTTTCCTCGCACTCTTTCTCTCTCTTCTCTCTCTCTCTCTCTCTCTCTCTCTCCTCGCCTGGTCTCTCTCTCTCTCTCTTTCTCCTTCTCCTCGCACTCTTTCTGTCTCTCTCTTTCTCTCTCGCATTCTCTCCTTTCCCTCGCCCGTGGCAGCTAGAAGCTACGCTGTTTGCATGAGTAATCACGTGGTTAGAGATCACGACACGACGAACACTTCCTCGTTCTGCTGCTAAGTCGCAGACGAATGCAATCCGTGTGCTTGTTACCGCATTGCCGCGAGCGATGGCGCACATCGCAGCTCAATAAAATAATGAATTATATTAGACGCACGCACGCATACGATGACAACGATGGACAGCTAGGTCGAGAGATAGATGATAGAAATAGAGAGCGAGAGAGAAAGAGAGAGGGGGAGGGGCGAGAGAGTAATAAAATAAAATTAGGGAAAGAATCAATGAGAGAGCGAGGTTGTGCGTGAAACGAATTAAAAACACACGCAGCGCGAACGCGCACACACGATACCCCCATATAATATATATAATTATATATACATATAAATATTACAAATATATATATATATATATATATATATATATATATATATATATATTGATGGATGGAATGAATAGATGATAGATTAAATGGATGGATGGATTGGATGATGCGATGCCGATGGATGATGCAATGGATGAAGAATGGGATGGATGGTGGATGGATGGATGCATGGCATGGATGCGATAGATGGGATGATGATGGATGGATGCGATGGATTGGGATGTATGGATGGATGGGATGGATGGATGGATGATGGATGATGGATGGATGGATAAATGGATGGCATGGCTGGATGGCTGGCTGATGTGGATGGCAATGGATGGATGGATGGAGGGATGGATGGATGGTTATGGAATGGAATGGATGGATGGAATGGATGCGATGGGGATGGATGGCATGCGATGGTGGATGTATGGATGGATGGATGCGATGGTGATGGATGGAGGGCGATGGATGGATGGATGGATGGATTGTGCATGATGGATGGTCATGATGGATGCGAAGGATGGATGGATGGATGGCATGATGGATGGATGGATGGATGGATGGATGGTATGATGGATGGATGGATGATGGCATGGATGCGATGGATGGATAGATGCGCATGGATGGATGGATACGATGAATGGATGGCATGAATGATGGATGGATGCATGGATGGATGGATGGATGGATGGAATGACGATGAATGATGCGTGGAATGGATGCGATAGATGATGGATGGATAAGATGATGGGCATGGAATGAATAGATGGATGTATTGAATGAGAATGCATGGATGGATGGATTAGCATGTATGGTTAATGGAGGATGATGGATGGATATGGGATGAATATGGATGATGGATGGATTGGATGATTGCGATGGATGATCGCATGGAATGGATGGATGGATGGATGGATGATGGATGGATGGATGGCCATGGATTGGATGGATGGATGGATGGATGGATGGATGGATGGATGGTATGGATGGTTGGCATGGGGATGGATGGATGGGATGGATGGATGATGGATGGATGGCATGATGGATGATTGATGGATGGATGGATGGATGGATGGATGGATGGATGGATGGATGGATGGATGGATGGATGGATGGATGGATGGATGGATGGATGGATGGATGGACTACAAACTCATCTCTCCCCCCTTTCTCTGCTTTTCGCTCTCTCCCTCCCTACCCCTCTCTCTCTCTCTCAGACAGCTTTACGGCAGCTGTCTTCCCATTCCTTTCTCTGCTCGCCACTGATACATCTACCGACCGTAACCAGGTCAAGCACTGCAGCGGCAAGGTCGCGCATGCGCGGATAGCTAAGCTACCTGAGAACTGGTCCGCCGCCTCTACGGCACAGATTAGCGGGTGACGGAATCGTGAAAAAAACGCGCAGACGCCGTCTTCTGTTGTCAGACAATGAGGATAACGACGTGCTTAGAGAGATAGAGCAAGGAGGAGAGAGGAGGAGAAAAAAAGGAGGGGAGAGAGTGAGGAGGGGAGAGAGTGAGGAGGGGAGAGAGAAAGAGATTTTCGATGTTTTCGAAATATTGCTAAACGCACGCGGCGTATATCCACCCACCACTTTTCGTCTTGTCCGGTTTTCCTACCATTTACACAATATTATCTATCATCCCATCAGGGAAATGAGAGTTTGATATCGTATTGACGTTGTGATATTTCTCGTCTATTTTACAAGAAAAGCTCACAACAATGTCTTCCCGCTTACAAGTCTCTAACAGGAGATATTATCAAGAGTACATAATAAAGATTGTAATTTCTATTATGTACTCTTGATATTATTATAACCTGGTCTACTTAGTAAACACGAGCACCATATGGTCGAATAAGGACAATCTAACCAGTAGTGAACAGGAAACCCTCCCCCATGAAACTCTCTCGCAGTCAAATTGTTGATACACACTAGTCGAACCCCACTTTCCGATAACTAGTAGAATGTCCAGCTGCCGTTCCCAGCCGCCTCATGAAAATCGCATGCAGCTCGCAATTCGTTTCTATGGAAACACGCCGCCTTTCCCTACGAGCTCCCGGTATGGCTTTACCGGCAGCTGTTGCCCGGGGTAACGGAGCATAGACGCGAGCACGGATTAAATACTTCCACGTTGTGATGCAATCGTCCATAACGTCGGCGATTTAACAATAAAGAGTTGTTGAAACGTTCGCGTGATTGTGTGTGGAATGCATGCATTTGTTTGAAGTGAAGAGAAGAGAGAAAGAACTCGTTCTCTCTCTCTCTCTCTCTCTCTCTCTCTCTCTCTCTCTCTCTCTC